>NW_027137115.1:0-181629 GCF_040869045.1 Eurosta solidaginis | reverse complement strand
CTACGCGAGAACGGAGACGTCGAGTAACCAAAACAAATGCGTTAAATAAATTCGTACATGTTATTTATCAATTTAACTCTAGAATTAAAGGATATACAACGAGAAACAACGTTTGACAACCTTTAAACAGTTTTAATAACTATCTCAAAAATTGTCGCTCTGATGCAAACAACTGCTGAGTTATCTACTCAAATTTGTTGAACAAAACGACTTACGTATTTTAAGCATGCTAACCTTTAGCCCGGTAAGCAAATTAAAAAAAAAACTCAATATGTAGGCTACACGAGAACGGAGACGTCGAGTAACCAAAACAAATGCGTTAAACAAATTCGTACACGTTATTTATCAATTTAACTCTAGAATTAAAGGATATACAACGAGAAACAACGTTTGACAACCTTTAAACAGTTTTAATAACTATCTGAAAAATTGTCGCTCTGATGCAAACAACTGTTGAGTTATCTACTCAAATTTGTTGAACAAAACGACTTACGTATTTTAAACATGCTAACCTTTAGCCCGGTAAGCAAATTAAAAAAAAAACGCAATATGTAGGCTACACGAGAACGGAGACGTCGAGTAACCAAAACAAATGCGTTAAACAAATTCGTACACGTTATTTATTAATTTAACTCTAGAATTAAAGGATATACAACGAGAAACAACGTTTGACAACCTTTAAACAGTTTTAATAACTATCTCAAAAATTGTCGCTCTGATGCAAACAACTGATGAGTTATCTACTTAAATTTGTTGAACAAAACGACTTACGTATTTTAAGCATGCTAACCTTTAGCCCGGTAAGCAAATAAAAAAAAAAACGCAATATGTAGGCTACACGAGAACGGAGACGTCGAGTAACCAAAACAAATGCGTTAAACAAATTCGTACACGTTATTTATCAATTTAACTCTAGAATTAAAGGATATACAACGAGAAACAACGTTTGACAACCTTTAAACAGTTTTAATAACTATCTCAAAAATTGTCGCTCTGATGGAAACAACTGCTGAGTTATCTACTCAAATTTGTTGAACAAAACGACTTACGTATTTTAAGCATGCTAACCTTTAGCCCGGTAAGCAAATTAAAAAAAAACGCAATATGTAGGCTACACGAGAACGGAGACGTCGAGTAACCAAAACAAATGCGTTAAACAAATTCGTACATGTTATTTATCAATTTAACTCTAGAATTAAAGGATATACAACGAGAAACAACGTTTGACAACCTTTAAACAGTTTTAATAACTATCTCAAAAATTGTCGCTCTGATGCAAACAACTGCTGAGTTATCTACTCAAATTTGTTGAACAAAACGACTTACGTATTTTAAGCATGCTAACCTTTAGCCCGGTAAGCAAATTAAAAAAAAACGCAATATGTAGGCTACACGAGAACGGAGACGTCGAGTAACCAAAACAAATGCGTTAAACAAATTCGTACACGTTATTTATCAATTTAACTCTAGAATTAAAGGATATACAACGAGAAACGACGTTTGACAACCTTTAAACAGTTTTAATAACTATCTGAAAAATTGTCGCTCTGATGCAAACAACTGCTGAGTTATCTACTCAAATTTGTTGAACAAAACGACTTACGTATTTTAAACATGCTAACCTTTAGCCCGGTAAGCAAATTAAAAAAAAAAACGCAATATGTAGGCTACACGAGAACGGAGACGTCGAGTAACCAAAACAAATGCGTTAAACAAATTCGTACACGTTATTTATCAATTTAACTCTAGAATTAAAGGATATACAACGAGAAACAACGTTTGACAACCTTTAAACAGCTTTAATAACTATCTCAAAAATTGTCGCCCTGATGCAAACAACTGATGAGTTATCTACTTAAATTTGTTGAACAAAACGACTTACGTATTTTAAGCATGCTAACCTTTAGCCCGGTAAGCAAATTAAAAAAAAAACGCAATATATAGGCTACACGAGAACGGAGACGTCGAGTAACCAAAACAAATGCGTTAAACAAATTCGTACACGTTATTTATCAATCTAACTCTAGAATTAAAGGATATACAACGAGAAACAACGTTTGACAACCTTTAAACAGTTTTAATAACTATCTCAAAAATTGTCGCTCTGATGCAAACAACTGATGAGTTATCTACTTAAATTCGTTGAACAAAACGACTTACGTATTTTAAACATGCTAACCTTTAGCCCGGTAAGCAAATTAAAAAAAAAAACGCAATATGTAGGCTACACGAGAACGGAGACGTCGAGTAAGCAAAACAAATGCGTTAAACAAATTCGTACACGTTATTTATCAATTTAACTCTAGAATTAAAGGATATACAACGAGAAACAACGTTTGACTACCTTTAAACAGTTTTAATAACTATCTCAAAAATTGTCGCTCTGATGCAAACAACTGCTGAGTTATCTACTCAAATTTGTTGAACAAAACGACTTACGTATTTTAAACATGCTAACCTTTAGCCCGGTAAGCAAATTAAAAAAAAAAACGCAATATGTAGGCTACACGAGAACGGAGACGTCGAGTAACCAAACAAATGCGTTAAACAAATTCGTACACGTTATTTATCAATTTAACTCTAGAATTAAAGGATATACAACGAGAAACAACGTTTGACAACCTTTAAACAGTTTTAATAACTATCTCAAAAATTGTCGCTCTGATGGAAACAACTGCTGAGTTATCTACTCAAATTTGTTGAACAAAACGACTTACGTATTTTAAACATGCTAACCTTTAGCCCGGTAAGCAAATTAAAAAAAAAAAACGCAATATGTAGGCTACACGAGAACGGAGCCGTCGAGTAACCAAAACAAATGCGTTAAACAAATTCGTACACGTTATTTATCAATTTAACTCTAGAATTAAAGGATATACAACGAGAAACAACGTTTGGCAACCTTTAAATAGTTTTAATAACTATCTCAAAAATTGTCGCTCTGATGCAAACAACTGCTGAGTTATCTACTCAAATTTGTTGAACAAAACGACTTACGTATTTTAAGCATGCTAACCTTTAGCCCGGTAAGCAAATTAAAAAAAAAAACGCAATATGTAGGCTACACGAGAACGGAAACGTCGAGTAACCAAAACAAATGCGTTAAACAAATACGTACACGTTATTTATCAATTTAACTCTAGAATTAAAGGATATACAACGAGAAACAACGTTTGACAACCTTTAAACAGTTTTAATAACTATCTGAAAAATTGTCGCTCTGATGCAAACAACTGCTGAGTTATCTACTCAAATTTGTTGAACAAAACGACTTACGTATTTTAAACATGCTAACCTTTAGCCCGGTAAGCAAATTAAAAAAAAACCCAATATGTAGGCTACACGAGAACGGAGACGTCGAGTAACCAAAACAAATGCGTTAAACAAATTCGTACACGCTATTTATCAATCTAACTCTAGAATTAAAGGATATACAACGAGAAACAACGTTTGACAACCTTTAAACAGTTTTAATAACTATCTCAAAAATTGTCGCTCTGATGCAAACAACTGATGAGTTATCTACTTAAATTTGTTGAACGAAACGACCTACGTATTTTAAGCATGCTAACCTTTAGCCCGGTAAGCAAATTTAAAAAAAAAACGCAATATGTAGGCTACACGAGAACGGAGACGTCGAGTAACCAAAACAAATGCGTTAAACAAATTCGTACACGTTATTTATCAATTTAACTCTAGAATTAAAGGATATACAACGAGAAACAACGTTTGACAACCTTTAAACAGTTTTAATAACTATCTCAAAAATTGTCGCTCTGATGGAAACAACTGCTGAGTTATCTACTCAAATTTGTTGAACAAAACGACTTACGTATTTTAAGCATGCTAACCTTTAGCCCGGTAAGCAAATTATAAAAAACGCAATATGTAGGCTACACGAGAACGGAGACGTCGAGTAACCAAAACAAATGCGTTAAACAAATTCGTACACGTTATTTATCAATTTAACATTAGAATTAAAGGATATACAACGAGAAACAACGTTTGACAACCTTTAAACAGTTTTAATAACTATCTCAAAAATTGTCGCTCTGATGCTAACAACTGATGAGTTACCTACTTAAATTTGTTGAACAAAACGACTTACGTATTTTAAGCATGCTAACCTTTAGCTCGGTAAGCAAATTAAAAAAAAAAACGCAATATGTAGGCTACACGAGAACGGAGACGTCGAGTAACCAAAACAAATGCGTTAAACAAATTCGTACACGTTATTTATCAATTTAACTCTAGAATTAAAGGATATACAACGAGAAACATCGTTTGACAACCTTTAAATAGTTTTAATAACTATCTCAAAAATTGTCGGTCTGATGCAAACAACTGCTGAGTTATCTACTCAAATTTGTTGAATAAAACGACTTACGTATTTTAAGCATGCTAACCTTTAGCCCGGTAAGCAAATTAAAAAAAAAACGCAATATGTAGGCTACACGAGAACGGAGCCGTCGAGTAACCAAAACAAATGGGTTAAACAAATTCGTACACGTTATTTATCAATTTAACTCTAGAATTAAAGGATATACAACGAGAAACATTGTTTGACAACCTTTAAATAGTTTTAATAACTATCTCAAAAGTTGTCGCTCTGATGCAAACAACTGCTGAGTTATCTACTCAAATTTGTTGAACAAAACGACTTACGTATTTTAAGCATGTTAACCTTTAGCCCGGTAAGCAAATTAAAAAAAAAACGCAATATGTAGGCTACACGAGAACGGAGACGTCGAGTAACCAAAACAAATGGGTTAAACAAATTCGTACACGTTATTTATCAATTTAACTCTAGAATTAAAGGATATACAACGAGAAACAACGTTTGACAACCTATAAACAGTTTTAATAACTATCTCAAAAATTGTCGCTCTGATGCAAACAACTGCTGAGTTATCTACTCAAATTTGTTGAACAAAACGACTTACGTATTTTAAACATGCTAACCTTTAGCCCGGTAAGCAAATTAAAAAAAAACGCAATATGTAGGCTACACGAGAACGGAGACGTCGAGTAACCAAAACAAATGCGTTAAACAAATTCGTACACGTTATTTATCAATTTAACTCTAGAATTAAAGGATATACAACGAGAAACAACGTTTGACAACCTTTAAAGAGTTTTAATAACTATCTAAAAAATTGTCGCTCTGATGGAAACAACTGCTGAGTTATCTACTCAAATTTGTTGAACAAAACGACTTACGTATTTTAAACATGTTAACCTTTAGCCCGGTAAGCAAATTAAAAAAAAAAAACCCAATATGTAGGCTACACGAGAACGGAGCCGTCGAGTAACCAAAACAAATGCGTTAAACAAATTCTTACACGTATTTATCAATTTAACTCTATAATTAAAGGATATACAACGAGAAACAACGTTTGACAACCTTTAAACAGTTTTAATAACTATCTCAAAAATTGTCGCTCTGATGGAAACAACTGCTGAGTTATCTACTCAAATTTGTTGAACAAAACGCCTTACGTATTTTAAGCATGCTAACCTTTAGCCCGGTAAGCAAATTAAAAAAAAAAAACGCAATATGTAGGCTGCACGAGAACGGAGACGTCGAGTAACCAAACCAAATGCGTTAAACAAATTCGTACACGTTATTTATCAATTTAACTCTAGAATTAAAGGATATACAACGAGAAACAACGTTTGACAAACTTTAAACAGTTTTAATAACTATCTCAAAAATTGTCGCTCTGATGCAAACAACTGATGAGTTATCTACTTAAATTTGTTGAACAAAACGACTTACGTATTTTAAACATGCTAACCTTTAGCCCGGTAAGCAAATTAAAAAAAAAAACGCAATATGCAGGCTACACGAGAACGGAGACGTCGAGTAACCCAAACAAATGCGTTAAACAAATTCGTACACGTTATTTATCAATTTAATTCTAGAATTAAAGGATATACAACGAGAAACAACGTTTGACAACCTTTAAACAGTTTTAATAACTCTCTAAAAAATTGTCGCTCTGATGGAAACAACTGCTGAGTTATCTACTCAAATTTGTTGAACAAAACGACTTACGTATTTTAAGCATGCTAACCTTTAGCCCGGTTAGCAAATTAAAAACAAAACGCAATATGTAGGCTACACGAGAACGGAGACGTCGAGTAACCAAAACAAATGCATTAAACAAATTGGTACAAGTTATTTATCAATTTAGCTCTAGAATTAAAGGATATACAACGAGAAACAACGTTTGACAACCTTTAAACAGTTTTAATAACTATCAATTTAACTCTAGAATTAAAGGATATACAACGAGAAACAACGTTTGACTACCTTTAAACAGTTTTAATAACTATCTCAAAAATTGTCGCTCTGATGCAAACAACTGCTGAGTTATCTACTCAAATTTGTTGAACAAAACGACTTACGTATTTTAAACATGCTAACCTTTAGCCCGGTAAGCAAATTAAAAAAAAAACGCAATATGTAGGCTACACGAGAACGGAGACGTCGAGTAACCAAAACAAATGCGTTAAACAAATTCGTACACGTTATTTATCAATTTAACTCTAGAATTAAAGGATATACAACGAGAAACAACGTTTGACTACCTTTAAACAGTTTTAATAACTATCTCAAAAATTGTCGCTCTGATGCAAACAACTGCTGAGTTATCTACTCAAATTTGTTGAACAAAACGACTTACGTATTTTAAACATGCTAACCTTTAGGCTACACGAGAACGGAGACGTCGAGTAACAAATGCGTTAAACAAATTCGTACACGCTATTTATCAATCTAACTCTAGAATTAAAGGATATACAACGAGAAACAACGTTTGACAACCTTTAAACAGTTTTAATAACTATCTCAAAAATTGTCGCTCTGATGCAAACAACTGATGAGTTATCTACTTAAATTTGTTGAACAAAACGACTTACGTATTTTAAGCATGCTAACCTTTAGCCCGGTTAGCAAATTAAAAACAAAACGCAATATGTAGGCTACACGAGAACGGAGACGTCGAGTAACCAAAACAAATGCGTTAAACAAATTGGTACAAGTTATTTATCAATTTAGCTCTAGAATTAAAGGATATACAACGAGAAACAACGTTTGACAACCTTTAAACAGTTTTAATAACTATCTCAAAAATTGTCGCTCTGATGCAAACAACTGATGAGTTATCTACTTAAATTTGTTGAACAAAACGACTTACGTATTTTAAGCATGCTAACCTTTAGCCCGGTAAGCAAATTAAAAAAAAAAAAACGCAATATGTAGGCTACACGAGAACGGAGACGTCGAGTAACCAAAACAAATGCGTTAAACAAATTCGTACACGTTATTTATCAATTTAACTCTAGAATTAAAGGATATAAACGAGAAACATCGTTTGACAACCTTTAAATAGTTTTAATAACTATCTCAAAAATTGTCGCTCTGATGCAAACAACTGCTGAGTTATCTACTCAAATTTGTTGAACAAAACGACTTACGTATTTTAAGCATGCTAACCTTTAGCCCGGTAAGCAAATTAAAAAAAAAACGCAATATGTAGGCTACACGAGAACGGAGACGTCGAGTAACCAAAACAAATGCGTTAAACAAATTTGTACACGTTATTTATCAATTTAACTCTAGAATTAAAGGATATACAACGAGAAACAACGTTTGACAACCTTTAAACAGTTTTAATAACTATCTTAAAAATTGTCGCTCTGATGCAAACAACTGCTGAGTTATCTACTCAAATTTGTTGAACAAAACGACTTACGTATTTTAAGCATGCTAACCTTTAGCCCGGTAAGCAAATTAAAAAAAAAACGCAATATGTTTGCTTACCGGGCTAAAGGTTAGCATGCTTAAAATACGTAAGTCGTTTTGTTCAACAAATTTAAGTAGATAACTCATCAGTTGTTTGCATCAGAGCGACAATTTTTGAGATAGTTATTAAAACTGTTTAAAGGTTGTCAAACGTTGTTTCTCGTTGTATATCCTTTAATTCTAGAGCTAAATTGATAAATAACGTGTACGAGTTTGTTTAACGCATTTTTTTTGGTTACTCGACGTCTCCGTTCTCGTGTAGCCTACATATTGCGTTTTTTTTTTTAATTTGCTTACCGGGTTGTTTAACGCATTTGTTTTGGTTACTCGACGTATCCGTTCTCGTGTAGCCTACATATTGCGTTTTTTTTTTTAATTTGCTTACCGGGTTAAAGGTTAGCATGCTTAGAATACCTAAGTCGTTTTGTTCAACAAATTTGAGTAGATAACTCAGCAGTTGTTTCCATCAATGCGACAATTTTTGAGGTAGTTATTAAAACTATTTAAAGGTTGTCAAACGATGTTTCTCGTTGTATATCCTTTAATTCTAGAGTTAAATTGATAAATAACGTGTACGAATTTGTTTAACGCATTTGTTTTGGTTACTCGACGTCTCCGTTCTCGTGTAGCCCACATATTGCGTTTTTTTTTTTAATTTGCTTACCGGGCTAAAGGTTAGCATGCTTAAAATACGTAAGTCGTTTTGTTCAACAAATTTAAGTAGATAACTCATCAGTTGTTTGCATCAGAGCTACAATTTTTGAGATAGTTATTAAAACTGTTTAAAGGTTGTCAAACGTTGTTTCTCGTTGTATATCCTTTAATTCTAGAGTTAAATTGATAAATAACGTGTACGAATTTGTTTAACGCATTTGTTTTGGTTACTCGACGTCTCCGTTCTCGTGTAGCCTACATATTGCGTTTTTTTTTATTGGCTTACCGGGCTAAAGATTAGCATGCTTAAAATACGTAAGTCGTTTTGTTCAACAAATTTGAGTAGATAACTCAGCAGTTGTTTCCATCAGAGCGACAATTTTTGAGATAGTTATTAAAACTGTTTAAAGGTTGTCAGACGTTGTTTCTCGTTGTATATCCTTTAATTCTAGAGTTAAATTGATAAATAACGTGTACCAATTTTTTTAACGCATTTGTTTTGGTTACTCGACGTCTACGTTCTCGTGTAGCCTACATATTGCGTTTTTTTTAATTTGCTTACCGGGCTAAAGGTTAGCATGTTTAGAATACGTAAGTCGTTTTGATCAACAAATTTGAGTAGATAACTCAGCAGTTGTTTCCATCAGAGCGACAATTTTTGAGATAGTTATTAAAACTGTTTAAAGGTTGTCAAACGTTTTTTCTCGTTGTATATCCTTTAATTCTAGAGTTAAATTGATAAATAACGTGTACGAATTTGTTTAACCCATTTGTTTTGGTTACTCGACGTCTCCGTTCTCGTGTAGCCTACATATTGCGTTTTTTTTAATTTGCTTACCCGGCTAAAGGTTAGCATGCTTAAAATACGTAAGTCGTTTTGTTCAACAAATTTAAGTAGATAACTCATCAGTTGTTTGCATCAGAGCGACAATTTTTGAGATAGTTATTAAAACTGTTTAAAGGTTGTCAAACGTTGTTTCTCGTTGTATATCCTTTAATTCTAGAGTTAAATTGATAAATAACGTGTACGAATTTGTTTAACGCATTTGTTTTGGTTACTCGACGTCTCCGTTCTCGTGTAGCCTACATATTGCGTTTTTTTTTTAATTTGCTTACCGGGCTAAAGGTTAGCATGTTTAGAATACGTAAGTCGTTTTGTTCAACAAATTTGAGTAGATAACTCAGCAGTTGTTTGCATCAGAGCGAAAATTTTTTAGATAGTTATTAAAACTGTTTAAAGGTTGTCAAACGTTGTTTCTCGTTGTATATCCTTTAATTCTAGAGTTAAATTGATAAATAACGTGTACGAATTTGTTTAACGCATTTGTTTTGGTTACTCGACGTCTCCGTTCTCGTGTAGCCTACATATTGCGTTTTTTTTTTAATTTGCTTATCGGGCTAAAGGTTAGCATGCTTAAAATACGTAAGTCGTTTTGTTCAACAATTTTAAGTAGATAACTCATCAGTTGTTTGCATCAGAGCGACAATTTTTGAGATAGTTATTAAAACTGTTTAAAGGTTGTCAAACGTTGTTTCTCGTTGTATATCCTTTAATTCTAGAGTTAAATTGATAAATAACGTGTACGAATTTGTTTAACGCATTTGTTTTGGTTACTCGACGTCTCCGTTCTCGTGTAGCCTACATATTGCGTTTTTTTTTTTTTTAATTTGCTTACCGGGCTAAAGGTTAGCATGTTTAAAATACGTAAGTCGTTTTGTTCAACAAATTTGAGTAGATAACTCAGCAGTTGTTTCCATCAGAGCGACAATTTTTGAGATAGTTATTAAAACTGTTTAAAGGTTGTCAAACGTTGTTTCTCGTTGTATATCCTTTAATTCTAGAGTTAAATTGATAAATAACGTGTACGAATTTGTTTAACGCATTTGTTTTGGTTACTCGAAGTCTCCGTTCTCGTGTAGCCTACATATTGCGTTTTTTTTTTTTAATTTGCTTACCGGGCTAAAGGTTAGCATGCTTAGAATACGTAAGTCGTTTTGTTCAACAAATTTGAGTAGATAACTCAGCAGTTGTTTCTATCAGAGCGACAATTTTTGAGATAGTTATTAAAACTGTTTAAAGGTTGTCAAACGTTGTTTCTCGTTGTATATCCTTTAACTCTAGAGTTAAATTGATAAATAACGTGTACGAATTTTTTTAACGCATTTGTTTTGGTTACTCGACGTCTCCGTTCTCGTGTAGCCTACATATTGCGTTTTTTTTTAATTTGCTTACCGGGCTAAAGGTTAGCATGTTTAAAATACGTAAGTCGTTTTGTTCAACAAATTTGAGTAGATAACTCAGCAGTTGTTTCCATCAGAGCGACAATTTTTGAGATAGTTATTAAAACTGTTTAAAGGTTGTCAAACGTTGTTTCTCGTTGTATATCCTTTAATTCTAGAGTTAAATTGATAAATAACGTGTACGAATTTGTTTAACCCATTTGTTTTGGTTACTCGACGTCTCCGTTCTCGTTTAGCCTACCTATTGCGTTTTTTTTTTTTAATTTGCTTACCGGGCTAAAGGTTAGCATGCTTAAAATACGTAAGTCGTTTTGTTCAACAAACTTAAGTAGATAACTCATCAGTTGTTTGCATCAGAGCGACAATTTTTGAGATAGTTATTAAAACTGTTTAAAGGTTGTCAAACGTTGTTTCTCGTTGTATATCCTTTAATTCTAGAGTTAAATTGATAAATAAGTGTACGAATTTGTTTAACGCATTTGTTTTGGTTACTCGAAGTCTCCGTTCTCGTGTAGCCTACATATTGCGTTTTTTTTTTTAATTTGCTTACCGGGCTAAAGGTTAGCATGCTTAGAATACGTAAGTCGTTTTGTTCAACAAATTTGAGTAGATAACTCAGCAGTTGTTTCTATCAGAGCGACAATTTTTGAGATAGTTATTAAAACTGTTTAAAGGTTGTCAAACGTTGTTTCTCGTTGTATATCCTTTAATTCTAGAGTTAAATTGATAAATAACGTGTACGAATTTTTTTAACGCATTTGTTTTGGTTACTCGACGTCTCCGTTCTCGTGTAGCCTACATATTGCGTTTTTTTTTAATTTGCTTACCGGGCTAAAGGTTAGCATGTTTAAAATACGTAAGTCGTTTTGTTCAACAAATTTGAGTAGATAACTCAGCAGTTGTTTCCATCAGAGCGACAATTTTTGAGATAGTTATTAAAACTGTTTAAAGGTTGTCAAACGTTGTTTCTCGTTGTATATCCTTTAATTCTAGAGTTAAATTGATAAATAACGTGTACGAATTTGTTTAACCCATTTGTTTTGGTTACTCGACGTCTCCGTTCTCGTTTAGCCTACCTATTGCGTTTTTTTTTTTTAATTTGCTTACCGGGCTAAAGGTTAGCATGCTTAAAATACGTAAGTCGTTTTGTTCAACAAACTTAAGTAGATAACTCATCAGTTGTTTGCATCAGAGCGACAATTTTTGAGATAGTTATTAAAACTGTTTAAAGGTTGTCAAACGTTGTTTCTCGTTGTATATCCTTTAATTCTAGAGTTAAATTGATAAATAACGTGTACGAATTTGTTTAACGCATTTGTTTTGGTTACTCGACGTCTCCGTTCTCGTGTAGCCTACATATTGCGTTTTTTTTTTTAATTTGCTTACCGGGCTAAAGGTTGGCATGCTTAAAATACGTAAGTCGTTTTGTTCAGCAAATTTGAGTAGATAACTCAGCAGTTGTTTGCATCAGAGCGACAATTTTTGAGATAGTTATTAAAACTGCTTAAAGGTCGTCAAACGTTGTTTCTCGTTGTATATCCTTTAATTCTAGAGTTAAATTGATAAATAACGTGTACGAATTTGTTTAACGCATTTGTTTTGGTTACTCGACGTCTCCGTTCTCGTGTAGCCTACATATTGCGTTTTTTTTTTAATTTGCTTACCGGGCTAAAGGTTAGCATGTTTAAAATACGTAAGTCGTTTTGTTCAACAAATTTGAGTAGATAACTCAGCAGTTGTTTGCATCAGAGCGACAATTTTTGAGATAGTTATTAAAACTGTTTAAAGGTTGTCAAACGTTGTTTCTCGTGTATATCCTTTAATTCTAGAGTTAAATTGATAAATAACGTGTACGAATTTGTTTAACGCATTTGTTTTGGTTACTCGACGTCTCCGTTCTCGTGTAGCCTACATATTGCGTTTTTTTTTTTAATTTGCTTACCGGGCTAAAGGTTAGCATGTTTAAAATACGTAAGTCGTTTTGTTCAACAAATTTGAGTAGATAGCTCAGCAGTTGTTTCCACCAGAGCGACAATTTTTGAGATAGTTATTAAAACTGTTTAAAGGTTGCCAAACGTTGTTTCTCGTTGTATATCCTTTAATTCTAGAGTTAAATTGATAAATAACGTGTACGAATATGTTTAACGCATTTGTTTTGGTTACTCGACGTCTCCGTTCTCGTGTAGCCTACATATTGCGTTTTTTTTTTAATTTGCTTACCGGGCTAAAGGTTAGCATGTTTAAAATACGTAAGTCGTTTTGTTCAACAAATTTGAGTAGATAACTCAGCAGTTGTTTCCATCAGAGCGACAATTTTTGAGATAGTTATTAAAACAGTTTTAAGGTTGTCAAACGTTGTTTCTCGTTGTATATCCTTTAATTCTAGAGTTAAATTGATAAATAACGTGTACGAATTTGTTTAACCCATTTGTTTTGGTTACTCGACGTCTCCGTTCTCGTTTAGCCTACATATTGCGTTTTTTTTTTAATTTGCTTACCGGGCTAAAGGTTAGCATGCTTAAAATACGTAAGTCGTTTTGTTCAACAAATTTAAGTAGAGATAGTTATTAAAACTGTTTAAAGGTTGTCAAACGTTGTTTCTCGTTGTATATCCTTTAATTCTAGAGTTAAATTGATAAATAACGTGTACGAATTTGTTTAACCCATTTGTTTTGGTTACTCAACGTCTCCGTTCTCGTTTAGCCTACATATTGCGTTTTTTTTTTTAAATTTTTTTTTTTTTTTTTTTTTTGTTTGCATCAGAGCGACAATTTTTGAGATAGTTATTAAAACTGTTTAAAGGTTGTCAAACGTTGTTTCTCGTTGTATATCCTTTAATTCTAGAGTTTAATTGATAAATAACGTGTACGAATATGTTTAACGCATTTGTTTTGGTTACTCGACGTCTCCGTTCTCGTGTAGCCTACATATTGCGTTTTTTTTTTTAATTTGCTTACCGGGCTAAAGGTTAGCATGTTTAAAATACGTAAGTCGTTTTGTTCAACAAATTTGAGTAGATAACTCAGCAGTTGTTTGCATCAGAGCGACAATTTTTGAGATAGTTATTAAAACTGTTTAAAGGTTGTCAAACGTTGTTTCTCGTGTATATCCTTTAATTCTAGAGTTAAATTGATAAATAACGTGTACGAATTTGTTTAACGCATTTGTTTTGGTTACTCGACGTCTCCGTTCTCGTGTAGCCTACATATTGCGTTTTTTTTTTAATTTGCTTACCGGGCTAAAGGTTAGCATGTTTAAAATACGTAAGTCGTTTTGTTCAACAAATTTGAGTAGATAACTCAGCAGTTGTTTCCATCAGAGCGACAATTTTTGAGATAGTTATTAAAACTGTTTAAAGGTTGTCGAACGTTGTTTCTCGTTGTATATCCTTTAATTCTAGAGTTAAATTGATAAATAACGTGTACGAATATGTTTAACGCATTTGTTTTGGGTACTCGACGTCTCCTTTCTCGTGTAGCCTACATATTGCGTTTTTTTTTTTAATTTGCTTACCGGGCTAAAGGTTAGCATGTTTAAAATACGTAAGTCGTTTTGTTCAACAAATTTGAGTAGATAACTCAGCAGTTGTTTCCATCAGAGCGACAATTTTTGAGATAGTTATTAAAACAGTTTAAAGGTTGTCAAACGTTGTTTCTCGTTGTATATCCTTTAATTCTAGAGTTAAATTGATAAATAACGTGTACGAATTTGTTTAACCCATTTGTTTTGGTTACTCGACGTCTCCGTTCTCGTTTAGCCTACATATTGCGTTTTTTTTTTAATTTGCTTACCGGGCTAAAGGTTAGCATGCTTAAAATACGTAAGTCGTTTTGTTCAACAAATTTAAGTAGAGATAGTTATTAAAACTGTTTAAAGGTTGTCAAACGTTGTTTCTCGTTGTATATCCTTTAATTCTAGAGTTAAATTGATAAATAACGTGTACGAATTTGTTTAACGCATTTGTTTTGGTTACTCGACGTCTCCGTTCTCGTGTAGCCTACATATTGCGTTTTTTTTTAATTTGCTTACCGGGCTAAAGGTTAGCATGCTTAAAATACGTAAGTCGTTTTGTTCAACAAATTTGAGTAGATAACTCAGCAGTTGTTTGCATCAGAGCGACAATTTTTGAGATAGTTATTAAAACTGCTTAAAGGTTGTCAAACGTTGTTTCTCGTTGTATATCCTTTAATTCTAGAGTTAAATTGATAAATAACGTGTACGAATTTGTTTAACGCATTTGTTTTGGTTACTCGACGTCTCCGTTCTCGTGTAGCCTACATATTGCGTTTTTTTTTTAATTTGCTTACCGGGCTAAAGGTTAGCATGTTTAAAATACGCAAGTCGTTTTGTTCAACAAATTTGGGTCGATAACTCAGCAGTTGTTTGCATCAGAGCGACAATTTTTGAGATAGTTATTAAAACTGTTTAAAGGTTGTCAAACGTTGTTTCTCGTGTATATCCTTTAATTCTAGAGTTAAATTGATAAATAACTTGTACGAATTTGTTTAACGCATTTGTTTTGGTTACTCGACGTCTCCGTTCTAGTGTAGCCTACACATTGCGTTTTTTTTTTAATTTGCTTACCGGGCTAAAGGTTAGCATGCTTAAAATACGTAAGTCGTTTTGTTCAATAAATTTGAGTAGATAACTCAGCAGTTGTTTCCATCAGAGCGACAATTTTTGAGATAGTTATTAAAACTGTTTAAAGGTTGTCAAACGTTGTTTCTCGTTGTATATCCTTTAATTCTAGAGTTAAATTGATAAATAACGTGTACGAATTTGTTTAACGCATTTGTTTTGGTTACTCGACGTCTCCGTTTCCGTGTAGCCTACATATTGCGTTTTTTTTTTTTAATTTTCTTACCGGGCTAAAGGTTAGCATGCTTAAAATACGTAAGTCGTTTTGTTCAACAAATTTGAGTAGATAACTCAGCAGTTGTTCTCGTTGTATATCCTTTAATTCTAGAGTTAAATTGATAAGTAACGTGTACGAATTTGTTTAACGCATTTTTTTTGGTTACTCGACGTCTCCGTTCTCGTGTAGCCTACATATTGCGTTTTTTTTTTAATTTGCTTACCGGGCTAAAGGTTAGCAAGCCTAAAATACGTAAGTCGTTTTGTTCAACAAATTTAAGGAGATAACTCACCAGTTGTTTGCATCAGAGCGACAATTTTTGAGATAGTTATTAAAACTGTTTAAAGGTTGTCAAACGTTGTTTCTCGTTGTATATCCTTTAATTCTAGAGTTAAATTGATAAATATCGTGTACGAATTTGTTTAACGCATTTGTTTTGGTTACTCGACGTATCCGTTCTCGTGTAACCTACATATTGCGTTTTTTTTTTTAATTTGCTTACCGGGCTAAAGGTTAGCATGCTTAAAATACGTAAGTCGTTTTGTTCAACAAATTTGAGTAGATAACTCAGCAGTTGTTTCCATCAGAGCGACAATTTTTGAGGTAGTTATTAAAACTATTTAAAGGTTGTCAAACGATATTTCTCGTTGTATATCCTTTAATTCTAGAGTTAAATTGATAAATAACGTGTACGAATTTGTTTAACGCATTTGTTTTGGTTACTCGAAGTCTCCGTTCTCGTGTAGCCCACATATTGCGTTTTTTTTTTTAATTTGCTTACCGGGCTAAAGGTTAGCATGCTTAAAATACGTAAGTCGTTTTGTTCAAAAAATTTAAGTAGATAACTCATCAGTTGTTTGCATCAGAGCGACAATTTTCGAGATAGTTATTAAAACTGTTTAAAGGTTGTCAAACGTTGTTTCTCGTTGTATATCCTTTAATTCTAGAGTTAAATTGATAAATAACGTGTACGAATTTGTTTAACACATTTGTTTTGGTTACTCGACGTCTCCGTTCTCGTGTAGCCTACATATTGCGTTTTTTTTTTAATTGGCTTACCGGGCTAAAGGTTAGCATGCTTAAAATACGTAAGTCGTTTTGTTCAACAAATTTGAGTAGATAACTCAGCAGTTGTTTCCATCAGAGCGACAATTTTTGATAGTTATTAAAACTGTTTAAAGGTTGTCAAACGTTGTTTCTCATTGTATATCCTTTAATTCTAGAGTTAAATTGATAAATAACGTGTACCAATTTGTTTAACGCATTTGTTTGGGTTACTCGACGTCTACGTTCTCGTGTAGCCTACATATTGCGTTTTTTTTTAATTTGCTTACCGGGCTAAATGTTAGCATGTTTAGAATACGTAAGTCGTTTTGATCAACAAATTTGAGTAGATAACTCAGCAGTTGTTTCCATCAGAGCGACAATTTTTGAGATAGTTATTAAAACTGTTTAAAGGTTGTCAAACTTTTTTTCTCGTTGTATATCCTTTAATTCTAGAGTTAAATTGATAAATAACGTGTACGAATTTGTTTAACCCATTTGTTTTGGTTACTCGACGTCTCCGTTCTCGTGTAGCCTACATATTGCATTTTTTTTAATTTGCTTACCGGGCTAAAGGTTAGCATGCTTAAAATACGTAAGTCGTTTTGTTCAACAAATTTAAGTAGATAACTCATCAGTTGTTTGCATCAGAGCGACAATTTTTGAGATAGTTATTAAAACTGTTTAAAGGTTGTCAAACGTTGTTTCTCGTTGTATATCCTTTAATTCTAGAGTTAAATTTATAAATAACGTGTACGAATTTGTTTAACGCATTTGTTTTGGTTACTCGACGTCTCCGTTCTCGTGTAGCCTACATATTGCGTTTTTTTTAATTTGCTTATCGGGCTAAAGGTTAGCATGCTTAAAATACGTAAGTCGTTTTGTTCAACAATTTTAAGTAGATAACTCATCAGTTGTTTCCATCAGAGCGACAATTTTTGAGATAGTTATTAAAACTGTTTAAAGGTTGTCAAACGTTGTTTCTCGTTGTATATCCTTTAATTCTAGAGTTAAATTGATAAATAACGTGTACGAATTTTTTTAACGCATTTGTTTTGGTTACTCGACGTCTCCGTTCTCGTGTAGCCTACATATTGCGTTTTTTTTTTAATTTGCTTACCGGGCTAAAGGTTAGCATGTTTAAAATACGTAAGTCGTTTTGTTCAACAAATTTGAGTAGATAACTCAGCAGTTGTTTCCATCAGAGCGACAATTTTTGAGATAGTTATTAAAACTGTTTAAAGGTTGTCAAACGTTGTTTCTCGTTGTATATCCTTTAATTCTAGAGTTAAATTGATAAATAACGTGTACGAATTTGTTTAACCCATTTGTTTTGGTTACTCGACGTCTCCGTTCTCGTTTAGCCTACCTATTGCGTTTTTTTTTTTTAATTTGCTTACCGGGCTAAAGGTTAGCATGCTTAAAATACGTAAGTCGTTTTGTTCAACAAATTTGAGTAGATAACTCAGCAGTTGTTTGCATCAGAGCGACAATTTTTGAGATAGTTATTAAAACTGCTTAAAGGTTGTCAAACGTTGTTTCTCGTTGTATATCCTTTAATTCTAGAGTTAAATTGATAAATAACGTGTACGAATTTGTTTAACGCATTTGTTTTGGTTACTCGACGTCTCCGTTCTCGTGTAGCCTACATATTGCGTTTTTTTTTTTAATTTGCTTACCGGACTAAAGGTTAGCATGTTTAAAATACGTAAGTCGTTTTGTTCAACAAATTTGAGTAGATAACTCAGCAGTTGTTTGCATCAGAGCGACAATTTTTGAGATAGTTATTAAAACTGTTTAAAGGTTGTCAAACGTTGTTTCTCGTGTATATCCTTTAATTCTAGAGTTAAATTGATAAATAACGTGTACGAATTTGTTTAACGCATTTGTTTTGGTTACTCGACGTCTCCGTTCTCGTGTAGCCTACATATTGCGTTTTTTTTTTAATTTGCTTACCGGGCTAAAGGTTAGCATGTTTAAAATACATAAGTCGTTTTGTTCAACAAATTTGAGTAGATAACTCAGCAGTTGTTTCCATCAGAGCGACAATTTTTGAGATAGTTATTAAAACTGTTTAAAGGTTGTCAAACGTTGTTTCTCGTTGTATATCCTTTAATTCTAGAGTTAAATTGATAAATAACGTGTACGAATATGTTTAACGCATTTGTTTTGGTTACTCGACGTCTCCGTTCTCGTGTAGCCTACATATTGCGTTTTTTTTTTTTTAATTTGCTTACCGGGCTAAAGGTTAGCATGTTTAAAATACGTAAGTCGTTTTGTTCAACAAACTTGAGTAGATAACTCAGCAGTTGTTTGCATCAGAGCGACAATTTTTGAGATAGTTATTAAAACTGCTTAAAGGTTGTCAAACGTTGTTTCTCGTTGTATATCCTTTAATTCTAGAGTTAAATTGATAAATAACGTGTACGAATTTGTTTAACGCATTTGTTTTGGTTACTCGACGTCTCCGTTCTCGTGTAGCCTACATATTGCGTTTTTTTTTAATTTGCTTACCGGGCTAAAGGTTAGCATGCTTAAAATACGTAAGTCGTTTTGTTCAACAAATTTGAGTAGATAACTCAGCAGTTGTTTCCATCAGAGCGACAATTTTTGAGATAGTTATTAAAACAGTTTAAAGGTTGTCAAACGTTGTTTCTCGTTGTATATCCTTTAATTCTAGAGTTAAATTGATAAATAACGTGTACGAATTTGTTTAACCCATTTGTTTTGGTTACTCGACGTCTCCGTTCTCGTTTAGCCTACATATTGCGTTTTTTTTTTAATTTGCTTACCGGGCTAAAGGTTAGCATGCTTAAAATACGTAAGTCGTTTTGTTCAACAAATTTAAGTAGAGATAGTTATTAAAACTGTTTAAAGGTTGTCAAACGTTGTTTCTCGTTGTATATCCTTTAATTCTAGAGTTAAATTGATAAATAACGTGTACGAATTTGTTTAACCCATTTGTTTTGGTTGCTCAACGTCTCCGTTCTCGTTTAGCCTACATATTGCGTTTTTTTTTTTAATTTTTTTTTTTTTTTTTTTGTTTGCATCAGAGCGAAAATTTTTGAGATAGTTATTAAAACTGTTTAAAGGTTGTCAAACGTTGTTCTCGTTGTATATCCTTTAATTCTAGAGTTAAATTGATAAATAACGTGTACGAATTTGTTTAACGCATTTGTTTTGGTTACTCGACGTCTCCGTTCTCGTGTAGCCTACATATTTCGTTTTTTTTTAATTTGCTTACCGGGCTAAAGGTTAGCATGCTTAAAATACGTAAGTCGTTTTGTTCAACAAATTTGAGTAGATAACTCAGCAGTTGTTTGCATCAGAGCGACAATTTTTGAGATAGTTATTAAAACTGCTTAAAGGTTGTCAAACGTTGTTTCTCGTTGTATATCCTTTAATTCTAGAGTTAAATTGATAAATAACGTGTACGAATTTGTTTAACGCATTTGTTTTGGTTACTCGACGTCTCCGTTCTCGTGTAGCCTACATATTGCGTTTTTTTTTAATTTGCTTACCGGGCTAAAGGTTAGCATGCTTAAAATACGTAAGTGGTTTTGTTCAACAAATTTGAGTAGATAACTCAGCAGTTGTTTGCATCAGAGCCACAATTTTTGAGATAGTTATTAAAACTGTTTAAAGGTTGTCAAACGATGTTTCTCGTTGTATATCCTTTAATTCTAGAGTTAAATTGATAAATAATGTGTACGAATTTGTTTAACGCATTCTTTTGGTTACTCGACGTCTCCGTTCTCGTGTAGCCTACATATTGCGTTTTTTTTTTAATTTGCTTACCGGGCTAAAGGTTAGCAAGCTTAAAATACGTAAGTCGTTTTGTTCAACAAATTTAAGGAGATAACTCACCAGTTGTTTGCATCAGAGCGACAATTTTTGAGATAGTTATTAAAACAGTTTAAAGGTTGTCAAACGTTGTTTCTCGTTGTATATCCTTTAATTCTAGAGTTAAATTGATAAATAACGTGTACGAATTTGTTTAACCCATTTGTTTTGGTTACTCGACGTCTCCGTTCTCGTTTAGCCTACATATTGCGTTTTTTTTTTAATTTGCTTACCGGGCTAAAGGTTAGCATGCTTAAAATACGTAAGTCGTTTTGTTCAACAAATTTAAGTAGAGATAGTTATTAAAACTGTTTAAAGGTTGTCAAACGTTGTTTCTCGTTGTATATCCTTTAATTCTAGAGTTAAATTGATAAATAACGTGTACGAATTTGTTTAACCCATTTGTTTTGGTTGCTCAACGTCTCCGTTCTCGTTTAGCCTACATATTGCGTTTTTTTTTTAAATTTTTTTTTTTTTTTTTTTGTTTGCATCAGAGCGAAAATTTTTGAGATAGTTATTAAAACTGTTTAAAGGTTGTCAAACGTTGTTCTCGTTGTATATCCTTTAATTCTAGAGTTAAATTGATAAATAACGTGTACGAATTTGTTTAACGCATTTGTTTTGGTTACTCGACGTCTCCGTTCTCGTGTAGCCTACATATTTCGTTTTTTTTTAATTTGCTTACCGGGCTAAAGGTTAGCATGCTTAAAATACGTAAGTCGTTTTGTTCAACAAATTTGAGTAGATAACTCAGCAGTTGTTTGCATCAGAGCGACAATTTTTGAGATAGTTATTAAAACTGCTTAAAGGTTGTCAAACGTTGTTTCTCGTTGTATATCCTGTAATTCTAGAGTTAAATTGATAAATAACGTGTACGAATTTGTTTAACGCATTTGTTTTGGTTACTCGACGTCTCCGTTCTCGTGTAGCCTACATATTGCGTTTTTTTTTAATTTGCTTACCGGGCTAAAGGTTAGCATGCTTAAAATACGTAAGTGGTTTTGTTCAACAAATTTGAGTAGATAACTCAGCAGTTGTTTGCATCAGAGCCACAATTTTTGAGATAGTTATTAAAACTGTTTAAAGGTTGTCAAACGATGTTTCTCGTTGTATATCCTTTAATTCTAGAGTTAAATTGATAAATAATGTGTACGAATTTGTTTAACGCATTCTTTTGGTTACTCGACGTCTCCGTTCTCGTGTAGCCTACATATTGCGTTTTTTTTTTAATTTGCTTACCGGGCTAAAGGTTAGCAAGCTTAAAATACGTAAGTCGTTTTGTTCAACAAATTTAAGGAGATAACTCACCAGTTGTTTGCATCAGAGCGACAATTTTTGAGATAGTTATTAAAACTGTTTAAAGGTTGTCAAACGTTGTTTCTCGTTGTATATCCTTTAATTCTAGAGTTAAATTGATAAATATCGTGTACGAATTTGTTTAACGCATTTGTTTTGGTTACTCGACGTATCCGTTCTCGTGTAACCTACATATTGCGTTTTTTTTTAATTTGCTTACCGGGCTAAAGGTTAGCATGCTTAAAATACGTAAGTCGTTTTGTTCAACAAATTTGAGTAGATAACTCAGCAGTTGTTTCCATCAGAGCGACAATTTTTGAGGTAGTTATTAAAACTATTTAAAGGTTGTCAAACGATATTTCTCGTTGTATATCCTTTAATTCTAGAGTTAAATTGATAAATAACGTGTACGAATTTGTTTAACGCATTTGTTTTGGTTACTCGACGTCTCCGTTCTCGTGTAGCCCACATATTGCGTTTTTCTTTTTAATTTGCTTACCGGGCTAAAGGTTAGCATGCTTAAAATACGTAAGTCGTTTTGTTCAACAAATTTAAGTAGATAACTCATCAGTTGTTTGCATCAGAGCGACAATTTTCGAGATAGTTATTAAAACTGTTTAAAGGTTGTCAAACGTTGTTTCTCGTTGTATATCCTTTAATTCTAGAGTTAAATTGATAAATAACGTGTACGAATTTGTTTAACGCATTTGTTTTGGTTACTCGACGTCTCCGTTCTCGTGTAGCCTACATATTGCGTTTTTTTTTTTAATTGGCTTACCGGGCTAAAGGTTAGCATGCTTAAAATACGTAAGTCGTTTTGTTCAACAAATTTGAGTAGATAACTCAGCAGTTGTTTCCATCAGAGCGACAATTTTTGAGATAGTTATTAAAACTGTTTAAAGGTTGTCAAACGTTGTTTCTCGTTGTATATCCTTTAATTCTAGAGTTAAATTGATAAATAACGTGTACCAATTTGTTTAACGCATTTGTTTTGGTTACTCGACGTCTACGTTCTCGTGTAGCCTACATATTGCGTTTTTTTTTAATTTGCTTACCGGGCTAAAGGTTAGCATGTTTAGAATACGTAAGTCGTTTTGATCAACAAATTTGAGTAGATAACTCAGCAGTTGTTTCCATCAGAGCGACAATTTTTGAGATAGTCATTAAAACTGTTTAAAGGTTGTCAAACGTTTTTTCTCGTTGTATATCCTTTAATTCTAGAGTTAAATTGATAAATAACGTGTACGAATTTGTTTAACCCATTTGTTTTGGTTACTCGACGTCTCCGTTCTCGTGTAGCCTACATATTGCGTTTTTTTTAATTTGCTTACCGGGCTAAAGGTTAGCATGCTTAAAATACGTAAGTCGTTTTGTTCAACAAATTTAAGTAGATAACTCATCAGTTGTTTGCATCAGAGCGACAATTTTTGAGATAGTTATTAAAACTGTTTAAAGGTTGTCAAACGTTGTTTCTCGTTGTATATCCTTTAATTCTAGAGTTAAATTGATAAATAACGTGTACGAATTTGTTTAACGCATTTGTTTTGGTTACTCGACGTCTCCGTTCTCGTGTAGCCTACATATTGCGTTTGTTTTTAATTTGCTTATCGGGCTAAAGGTTAGCATGCTTAAAATACGTAAGTCGTTTTGTTCAACAATTTTAAGTAGATAACTCATCAGTTGTTTGCATCAGAGCGACAATTTTTGAGATAGTTATTAAAACTGTTTAAAGGTTGTCAAACGTGGTTTCTCGTTGTATATCCTTTAATTCTAGAGTTAAATTGATAAATAACGTGTACGAATTTGTTTAACGCATTTGTTTTGGTTACTCGACGTCTCCGTTCTCGTGTAGCCTACATATTGCGTTTTTTTTTTTATTTGCTTACCGGACTAAAGGTTAGCATGCTTAAAATACGTAAGTCGTTTTGTTCAACAAATTTAAGTAGATAACTCATCAGTTGTTTGCATCAGGGCGACAATTTTTGAGATAGTTATTAAAACTGTTTAAAGGTTGTCAAACGTTGTTTCTCGTTGTATATCCTTTAATTCTAGAGTTAAATTGATAAATAACGTGTACGAATTTGTTTAACCCATTTGTTTTGGATACTCGACGTCTCCGTTCTCGTTTAGCCTACCTATTGCGTTTTTTTTTTTAATTTGCTTACCGGGCTAAAGGTTAGCATGCTTAAAATACGTAAGTCGTTTTGTTCAACAAATTTAAGTAGATAACTCATCAGTTGTTTGCATCAGAGCGACAATTTTTGAGATAGTTATTAAAACTGTTTAAAGGTTGTCAAACGTTGTTTCTCGTTGTATATCCTTTAATTCTAGAGTTAAATTGATAAATAACGTGTACGAATTTGTTTAACGCATTTGTTTTGGTTACTCGACGTCTCCGTTCTCGTGTAGCCTACATATTGCGTTTTTTTTTTTTAATTTGCTTACCGGGCTAAAGGTTAGCATGCTTAAAATACGTAAGTCGTTTTGTTCAACAAATTTGAGTAGATAATTCAGCAGTTGTTTGCATCAGAGCGACAATTTTTGAGATAGTTATTAAAACTGCTTAAAGGTTGTCAAACGTTGTTTCTCGTTGTATATCCTTTAATTCTAGAGTTAAATTGATAAATAACGTGTACGAATTTGTTTAACGCATTTGTTTTGGTTACTCGACGTCTCCGTTCTCGTGTAGCCTACATATTGCGTTTTTTTTTTTTAATTTGCTTACCGGGCTAAAGGTTAGCATGTTTAAAATACGTAAGTCGTTTTATTCAACAAATTTGAGTAGATAACTCAGCAGTTGTTTGCATCAGAGCGACAATTTTTGAGATAGTTATTAAAACTGTTTAAAGGTTGTCAAACGTTGTTTCTCGTGTATATCCTTTAATTCTAGAGTTAAATTGATAAATAACGTGTACGAATTTGTTTAACGCATTTGTTTTGGTTACTCGACGTCTCCGTTCTCGTGTAGCCTACATATTGCGTTTTTTTTTTAATTTGCTTACCGGGCTAAAGGTTAGCATGTTTAAAATACGTAAGTCGTTTTGTTCAACAAATTTGAGTAGATAACTCAGCAGTTGTTTCCATCAGAGCGACAATTTTTGAGATAGTTATTAAAACTGTTTAAAGGTTGTCAAACGTTGTTTCTCGTTGTATATCCTTTAATTCTAGAGTTAAATTGATAAATAACGTGTACGAATTTGTTTAACGCATTTGTTTTGGTTACTCGACGTCTCCGTTCTCGTGTAACATACATATTGCGTTTTTTTTTTTAATTTGCTTACCGGGCTAAAGGTTAGCATGTTTAAAATACGTAAGTCGTTTTGTTCAACAAATTTGAGTAGATAACTCAGCAGTTGTTTGCATCAGAGCGACAATTTTTGAGATAGTTATTAAAACTGTTTAAAGGTTGTCAAACGTTGTTTCTCGTTGTATATCCTTTAATTCTAGAGTTAAATTGATAAATAACGTGTACGAATTTGTTTAACACATTTGTTTTGGTTACTCGACGTCTCCGTTCTCGTGTAGCCTACATATTGCGTTTTTTTTTTAATTGGCTTACCGGGCTAAAGGTTAGCATGCTTAAAATACGTAAGTCGTTTTGTTCAACAAATTTGAGTAGATAACTCAGCAGTTGTTTCCATCAGAGCGACAATTTTTGATAGTTATTAAAACTGTTTAAAGGTTGTCAAACGTTGTTTCTCGCTGTATATCCTTTAATTCTAGAGTTAAATTGATAAATAACGTGTACCAATTTGTTTAACGCATTTGTTTTGGTTACTCGACGTCTACGTTCTCGTGTAGCCTACATATTGCGTTTTTTTTTAATTTGCTTACCGGGCTAAAGGTTAGCATGTTTAGAATACGTAAGTCGTTTTGATCAACAAATTTGAGTAGATAACTCAGCAGTTGTTTCCATCAGAGCGACAATTTTTGAGATAGTTATTAAAACTGTTTAAAGGTTGTCAAACTTTTTTTCTCGTTGTATATCCTTTAATTCTAGAGTTAAATTGATAAATAACGTGTACGAATTTGTTTAACCCATTTGTTTTGGTTACTCGACGTCTCCGTTCTCGTGTAGCCTACATATTGCGTTTTTTTTAATTTGCTTACCGGGCTAAAGGTTAGCATGCTTAAAATACGTAAGTCGTTTTGTTCAACAAATTTAAGTAGATAACTCATCAGTTGTTTGCATCAGAGCGACAATTTTTGAGATAGTTATTAAAACTGTTTAAAGGTTGTCAAACGTTGTTTCTCGTTGTATATCCTTTAATTCTAGAGTTAAATTTATAAATAACGTGTACGAATTTGTTTAACGCATTTGTTTTGGTTACTCGACGTCTCCGTTCTCGTGTAGCCTACATATTGCGTTTTTTTTAATTTGCTTATCGGGCTAAAGGTTAGCATGCTTAAAATACGTAAGTCGTTTTGTTCAACAATTTTAAGTAGATAACTCATCAGTTGTTTCCATCAGAGCGACAATTTTTGAGATAGTTATTAAAACTGTTTAAAGGTTGTCAAACGTTGTTTCTCGTTGTATATCCTTTAATTCTAGAGTTAAATTGATAAATAACGTGTACGAATTTTTTTAACGCATTTGTTTTGGTTACTCGACGTCTCCGTTCTCGTGTAGCCTACATATTGCGTTTTTTTTTTAATTTCCTTACCGGGCTAAAGGTTAGCATGTTTAAAATACGTAAGTCGTTTTGTTCAACAAATTTGAGTAGATAACTCAGCAGTTGTTTCCATCAGAGCGACAATTTTTGAGATAGTTATTAAAACTGTTTAAAGGTTGTCAAACGTTGTTTCTCGTTGTATATCCTTTAATTCTAGAGTTAAATTGATAAATAACGTGTACGAATTTGTTTAACCCATTTGTTTTGGTTACTCGACGTCTCCGTTCTCGTTTAGCCTACCTATTGCGTTTTTTTTTTAATTTGCTTACCGGGCTAAAGGTTAGCATGCTTAAAATACGTAAGTCGTTTTGTTCAACAAATTTGAGTAGATAACTCAGCAGTTGTTTGCATCAGAGCGACAATTTTTGAGATAGTTATTAAAACTGCTTAAAGGTTGTCAAACGTTGTTTCTCGTTGTATATCCTTTAATTCTAGAGTTAAATTGATAAATAACGTGTACGAATTTGTTTAACGCATTTGTTTTGGTTACTCGACGTCTCCGTTCTCGTGTAGCCTACATATTGCGTTTTTTTTTTTAATTTGCTTACCGGGCTAAAGGTTAGCATGTTTAAAATACGTAAGTCGTTTTGTTCAACAAATTTGAGTAGATAACTCAGCAGTTGTTTGCATCAGAGCGACAATTTTTGAGATAGTTATTAAAACTGTTTAAAGGTTGTCAAACGTTGTTTCTCGTGTATATCCTTTAATTCTAGAGTTAAATTGATAAATAACGTGTACGAATTTGTTTAACGCATTTGTTTTGGTTACTCGACGTCTCCGTTCTCGTGTAGCCTACATATTGCGTTTTTTTTTTAATTTGCTTACCGGGCTAAAGGTTAGCATGTTTAAAATACATAAGTCGTTTTGTTCAACAAATTTGAGTAGATAACTCAGCAGTTGTTTCCATCAGAGCGACAATTTTTGAGATAGTTATTAAAACTGTTTAAAGGTTGTCAAACGTTGTTTCTCGTTGTATATCCTTTAATTCTAGAGTTAAATTGATAAATAACGTGTACGAATATGTTTAACGCATTTGTTTTGGTTACTCGACGTCTCCGTTCTCGTGTAGCCTACATATTGCGTTTTTTTTTTTAATTTGCTTACCGGGCTAAAGGTTAGCATGTTTAAAATACGTAAGTCGTTTTGTTCAACAAATTTGAGTAGATAACTCAGCAGTTGTTTGCATCAGAGCGACAATTTTTGAGATAGTTATTAAAACTGCTTAAAGGTTGTCAAACGTTGTTTCTCGTTGTATATCCTTTAATTCTAGAGTTAAATTGATAAATAACGTGTACGAATTTGTTTAACGCATTTGTTTTGGTTACTCGACGTCTCCGTTCTCGTGTAGCCTACATATTGCGTTTTTTTTTAATTTGCTTACCGGGCTAAAGGTTAGCATGCTTAAAATACGTAAGTCGTTTTGTTCAACAAATTTGAGTAGATAACTCAGCAGTTGTTTCCATCAGAGCGACAATTTTTGAGATAGTTATTAAAACAGTTTAAAGGTTGTCAAACGTTGTTTCTCGTTGTATATCCTTTAATTCTAGAGTTAAATTGATAAATAACGTGTACGAATTTGTTTAACCCATTTGTTTTGGTTACTCGACGTCTCCGTTCTCGTTTAGCCTACATATTGCGTTTTTTTTTTAATTTGCTTACCGGGCTAAAGGTTAGCATGCTTAAAATACGTAAGTCGTTTTGTTCAACAAATTTAAGTAGAGATAGTTATTAAAACTGTTTAAAGGTTGTCAAACGTTGTTTCTCGTTGTATATCCTTTAATTCTAGAGTTAAATTGATAAATAACGTGTACGAATTTGTTTAACCCATTTGTTTTGGTTGCTCAACGTCTCCGTTCTCGTTTAGCCTACATATTGCGTTTTTTTTTTAAATTTTTTTTTTTTTTTTTTTTGTTTGCATCAGAGCGACAATTTTTGAGATAGTTATTAAAACTGTTTAAAGGTTGTCAAACGTTGTTCTCGTTGTATATCCTTTAATTCTAGAGTTAAATTGATAAATAACGTGTACGAATTTGTTTAACGCATTTGTTTTGGTTACTCGACGTCTCCGTTCTCGTGTAGCCTACATATTTCGTTTTTTTTTAATTTGCTTACCGGGCTAAAGGTTAGCATGCTTAAAATACGTAAGTCGTTTTGTTCAACAAATTTGAGTAGATAACTCAGCAGTTGTTTGCATCAGAGCGACAATTTTTGAGATAGTTATTAAAACTGCTTAAAGGTTGTCAAACGTTGTTTCTCGTTGTATATCCTTTAATTCTAGAGTTAAATTGATAAATAACGTGTACGAATTTGTTTAACGCATTTGTTTTGGTTACTCGACGTCTCCGTTCTCGTGTAGCCTACATATTGCGTTTTTTTTTAATTTGCTTACCGGGCTAAAGGTTAGCATGCTTAAAATACGTAAGTCGTTTTGTTCAACAAATTTGAGTAGATAACTCAGCAGTTGTTTGCATCAGAGCCACAATTTTTGAGATAGTTATTAAAACTGTTTAAAGGTTGTCAAACGATGTTTCTCGTTGTATATCCTTTAATTCTAGAGTTAAATTGATAAATAATGTGTACGAATTTGTTTAACGCATTCTTTTGGTTACTCGACGTCTCCGTTCTCGTGTAGCCTACATATTGCGTTTTTTTTTTAATTTGCTTACCGGGCTAAAGGTTAGCAAGCTTAAAATACGTAAGTCGTTTTGTTCAACAAATTTAAGGAGATAACTCACCAGTTGTTTGCATCAGAGCGACAATTTTTGAGATAGTTATTAAAACTGTTTAAAGGTTGTCAAACGTTGTTTCTCGTTGTATATCCTTTAATTCTAGAGTTAAATTGATAAATATCGTGTACGAATTTGTTTAACGCATTTGTTTTGGTTACTCGACGTATCCGTTCTCGTGTAACCTACATATTGCGTTTTTTTTTAATTTGCTTACCGGGCTAAAGGTTAGCATGCTTAAAATACGTAAGTCGTTTTGTTCAACAAATTTGAGTAGATAACTCAGCAGTTGTTTCCATCAGAGCGACAATTTTTGAGGTAGTTATTAAAACTATTTAAAGGTTGTCAAACGATATTTCTCGTTGTATATCCTTTAATTCTAGAGTTAAATTGATAAATAACGTGTACGAATTTGTTTAACGCATTTGTTTTGGTTACTCGACGTCTCCGTTCTCGTGTAGCCCACATATTGCGTTTTTCTTTTTAATTTGCTTACCGGGCTAAAGGTTAGCATGCTTAAAATACGTAAGTCGTTTTGTTCAACAAATTTAAGTAGATAACTCATCAGTTGTTTGCATCAGAGCGACAATTTTCGAGATAGTTATTAAAACTGTTTAAAGGTTGTCAAACGTTGTTTCTCGTTGTATATCCTTTAATTCTAGAGTTAAATTGATAAATAACGTGTACGAATTTGTTTAACGCATTTGTTTTGGTTACTCGACGTCTCCGTTCTCGTGTAGCCTACATATTGCGTTTTTTTTTTTAATTGGCTTACCGGGCTAAAGGTTAGCATGCTTAAAATACGTAAGTCGTTTTGTTCAACAAATTTGAGTAGATAACTCAGCAGTTGTTTCCATCAGAGCGACAATTTTTGAGATAGTTATTAAAACTGTTTAAAGGTTGTCAAACGTTGTTTCTCGTTGTATATCCTTTAATTCTAGAGTTAAATTGATAAATAACGTGTACCAATTTGTTTAACGCATTTGTTTTGGTTACTCGACGTCTACGTTCTCGTGTAGCCTACATATTGCGTTTTTTTTTAATTTGCTTACCGGGCTAAAGGTTAGCATGTTTAGAATACGTAAGTCGTTTTGATCAACAAATTTGAGTAGATAACTCAGCAGTTGTTTCCATCAGAGCGACAATTTTTGAGATAGTCATTAAAACTGTTTAAAGGTTGTCAAACGTTTTTTCTCGTTGTATATCCTTTAATTCTAGAGTTAAATTGATAAATAACGTGTACGAATTTGTTTAACCCATTTGTTTTGGTTACTCGACGTCTCCGTTCTCGTGTAGCCTACATATTGCGTTTTTTTTAATTTGCTTACCGGGCTAAAGGTTAGCATGCTTAAAATACGTAAGTCGTTTTGTTCAACAAATTTAAGTAGATAACTCATCAGTTGTTTGCATCAGAGCGACAATTTTTGAGATAGTTATTAAAACTGTTTAAAGGTTGTCAAACGTTGTTTCTCGTTGTATATCCTTTAATTCTAGAGTTAAATTGATAAATAACGTGTACGAATTTGTTTAACCCATTTGTTTTGGTTACTCGACGTCTCCGTTCTCGTGTAGCCTACATTTTGCGTTTTTTTTTTTATTTGCTTACCGGACTAAAGGTTAGCATGCTTAAAATACGTAAGTCGTTTTGTTCAACAAATTTAAGTAGATAACTCATCAGTTGTTTGCATCAGGGCGACAATTTTTGAGATAGTTATTAAAACTGTTTAAAGGTTGTCAAACGTTGTTCCTCGTTGTATATCCTTTAATTCTAGAGTTAAATTGATAAATAACGTGTACGAATTTGTTTAACCCATTTGTTTTGGATACTCGACGTCTCCGTTCTCGTTTAGCCTACCTATTGCGTTTTTTTTTTTTAATTTGCTTACCGGGCTAAAGGTTAGCATGCTTAAAATACGTAAGTCGTTTTGTTCAACAAATTTAAGTAGATAACTCATCAGTTGTTTGCATCAGAGCGACAATTTTTGAGATAGTTATTAAAACTGTTTAAAGGTTGTCAAACGTTGTTTCTCGTTGTATATCCTTTAATTCTAGAGTTAAATTGATAAATAACGTGTACGAATTTGTTTAACGCATTTGTTTTGGTTACTCGACGTCTCCGTTCTCGTGTAGCCTACATATTGCGTTTTTTTTTTTTAATTTGCTTACCGGGCTAAAGGTTAGCATGCTTAAAATACGTAAGTCGTTTTGTTCAACAAATTTGAGTAGATAATTCAGCAGTTGTTTGCATCAGAGCGACAATTTTTGAGATAGTTATTAAAACTGCTTAAAGGTTGTCAAACGTTGTTTCTCGTTGTATATCCTTTAATTCTAGAGTTAAATTGATAAATAACGTGTACGAATTTGTTTAACGCATTTGTTTTGGTTACTCGACGTCTCCGTTCTCGTGTAGCTTACATATTGCGTTTTTTTTTTTAATTTGCTTACCGGGCTAAAGGTTAGCATGTTTAAAATACGTAAGTCGTTTTATTCAACAAATTTGAGTAGATAACTCAGCAGTTGTTTGCATCAGAGCGACAATTTTTGAGATAGTTATTAAAACTGTTTAAAGGTTGTCAAACGTTGTTTCTCGTGTATATCCTTTAATTCTAGAGTTAAATTGATAAATAACGTGTACGAATTTGTTTAACGCATTTGTTTTGGTTACTCGACGTCTCCGTTCTCGTGTAGCCTACATATTGCGTTTTTTTTTTAATTTGCTTACCGGGCTAAAGGTTAGCATGTTTAAAATACGTACGTCGTTTTGTTCAACAAATTTGAGTAGATAACTCAGCAGTTGTTTCCATCAGAGCAACAATTTTTGAGATAGTTATTAAAACTGTTTAAAGGTTGTCAAACGTTGTTTCTCGTTGTATATCCTTTAATTCTAGAGTTAAATTGATAAATAACGTGTACGAATTTGTTTAACGCATTTGTTTTGGTTACTCGACGTCTCCGTTCTCGTGTAGCCTACATATTGCGTTTTTTTTTTAATTTGCTTACCGGGCTAAAGGTTAGCATGTTTAAAATACGTAAGTCGTTTTGTTCAACAAATTTGAGTAGATAACTCAGCAGTTGTTTCCATCAGGGCGACAATTTTTGAGATAGTTATTAAAACTGTTTAAAGGTTGTCAAACGTTGTTTCTCGTTGTATATCCTTTAATTCTAGAGTTAAATTGATAAATAACGTGTACGAATTTGTTTAACCCATTTGTTTTGGTTACTCGACGTCTCCGTTCTCGTTTAGCCTACATATTGCGTTTTTTTTTTTAATTTGCTTACCGGGCTAAAGGTTAGCATGCTTAAAATATGTAAGTCGTTTTGTTCAACAAATTTAAGTAGATAACTCATCAGTTGTTTGCATCAGAGCGACAATTTTTGAGATAGTTATTAAAACTGTTTAAAGGTTGTCAAACGTTGTTTCTCGTTGTATATCCTTTAATTCTAGAGTTAAATTGATAAATAACGTGTACGAATTTGTTTAACGCATTTGTTTTGGTTACTCGACGTCTCCGTTCTCGTGTAGCCTACATATTGCGTTTTTTTTTTAATTTGCTTACCGGGCTAAAGGTTAGCATGCTTAAAATACGTAGGTCGTTTTCTTCAACAAATTTGAGTAGATAACTCAGCAGTTGTTTGCATCAGAGCGACAATTTTTGAGATAGTTATTAAAACTGCTTAAAGGTTGTCAAACGTTGTTTCTTGTTGTATATCCTTTAATTCTAGAGTTAAATTGATAAATAACGTGTACGAATTTGTTTAACGCATTTGTTTTGGTTACTCGACGTCTCCGTTCTCGTGTAGTCTACATATTGCGTTTTTTTTTTAAATTTGCTTATCGGGCTAAAGGTTAGCATGTTTAAAATACGTAAGTCGTTTTGTTCAGCAAATTTGAGTAGATAACTCAGCAGTTGTTTGCATCAGAGCGACAATTTTTGAGATAGTTATTAAAACTGTTTAAAGGTTGTCAAACGTTGTTTCTCGTGTATATCCTTTAATTCTAGAGTTAAATTGATAAATAACGTGTACGAATTTGTTTAACGCATTTGTTTTGGTTACTCGACGTCTCCGTTCTAGTGTAGCCTACACATTGCGTTTTTTTTTTAATTTGCTTACCGGGCTAAAGGTTAGCATGCTTAAAATACGTAAGTCGTTTTGTTCAACAATTTTAAGTAGATAACTCATCAGTTGTTTGCATCAGAGCGACAATTTTTGAGATAGTTATTAAAACTGTTTAAAGGTTGTCAAACGTTGTTTCTCGTTGTATATCCTTTAATTCTAGAGTTAAATTGATAAATAACGTGTACGAATTTGTTTAACGCATTTGTTTTGGTTACTCGACGTCTCCGTTCTCGTGTAGCCTACATATTGCGTTTTTTTTTTTTAATTTGCTTACCGGGCTAAAGGTTAGCATGCTTAAAATACGTAAGTCGTTTTGTTCAACAAATTTGAGTAGATAATTCAGCAGTTGTTTGCATCAGAGCGACAATTTTTGAGATAGTTATTAAAACTGCTTAAAGGTTGTCAAACGTTGTTTCTCGTTGTATATCCTTTAATTCTAGAGTTAAATTGATAAATAACGTGTACGAATTTGTTTAACGCATTTGTTTTGGTTACTCGACGTCTCCGTTCTCGTGTAGCTTACATATTGCGTTTTTTTTTTTAATTTGCTTACCGGGCTAAAGGTTAGCATGTTTAAAATACGTAAGTCGTTTTATTCAACAAATTTGAGTAGATAACTCAGCAGTTGTTTGCATCAGAGCGACAATTTTTGAGATAGTTATTAAAACTGTTTAAAGGTTGTCAAACGTTGTTTCTCGTTGTATATCCTTTAATTCTAGAGTTAAATTGATAAATAACGTGTACGAATTTGTTTAACGCATTTGTTTTGGTTACTCGACGTCTCCGTTCTCGTGTAGCCTACATATTGCGTTTTTTTTTTTTTAATTTGCTTACCGGGCTAAAGGTTAGCATGCTTAAAATACGTAAGTCGTTTTGTTCAACAAATTTGAGTAGATAATTCAGCAGTTGTTTGCATCAGAGCGACAATTTTTGAGATAGTTATTAAAACTGCTTAAAGGTTGTCAAACGTTGTTTCTCGTTGTATATCCTTTAATTCTAGAGTTAAATTGATAAATAACGTGTACGAATTTGTTTAACGCATTTGTTTTGGTTACTCGACGTCTCCGTTCTCGTGTAGCTTACATATTGCGTTTTTTTTTTTAATTTGCTTACCGGGCTAAAGGTTAGCATGTTTAAAATACGTAAGTCGTTTTGTTCAACAAATTTGAGTAGATAACTCAGCAGTTGTTTGCATCAGAGCGACAATTTTTGAGATAGTTATTAAAACTGTTTAAAGGTTGTCAAACGTTGTTTCTCGTGTATATCCTTTAATTCTAGAGTTAAATTGATAAATAACGTGTACGAATTTGTTTAACCCATTTGTTTTGGATACTCGACGTCTCCGTTCTCGTTTAGCCTACCTATTGCGTTTTTTTTTTTAATTTGCTTACCGGGCTAAAGGTTAGCATGCTTAAAATACGTAAGTCGTTTTGTTCAACAAATTTAAGTAGATAACTCATCAGTTGTTTGCATCAGAGCGACAATTTTTGAGATAGTTATTAAAACTGTTTAAAGGTTGTCAAACGTTGTTTCTCGTTGTATATCCTTTAATTCTAGAGTTAAATTGATAAATAACGTGTACGAATTTGTTTAACGCATTTGTTTTGGTTACTCGACGTCTCCGTTCTCGTGTAGCCTACATATTGCGTTTTTTTTTTTTAATTTGCTTACCGGGCTAAAGGTTAGCATGCTTAAAATACGTAAGTCGTTTTGTTCAACAAATTTGAGTAGATAATTCAGCAGTTGTTTGCATCAGAGCGACAATTTTTGAGATAGTTATTAAAACTGCTTAAAGGTTGTCAAACGTTGTTTCTCGTTGTATATCCTTTAATTCTAGAGTTAAATTGATAAATAACGTGTACGAATTTGTTTAACGCATTTGTTTTGGTTACTCGACGTCTCCGTTCTCGTGTAGCTTACATATTGCGTTTTTTTTTTTAATTTGCTTACCGGGCTAAAGGTTAGCATGTTTAAAATACGTAAGTCGTTTTATTCAACAAATTTGAGTAGATAACTCAGCAGTTGTTTGCATCAGAGCGACAATTTTTGAGATAGTTATTAAAACTGTTTAAAGGTTGTCAAACGTTGTTTCTCGTGTATATCCTTTAATTCTAGAGTTAAATTGATAAATAACGTGTACGAATTTGTTTAACGCATCTGTTTTGGTTACTCGACGTCTCCGTTCTCGTGTAGCCTACATATTGCGTTTTTTTTTTAATTTGCTTACCGGGCTAAAGGTTAGCATGTTTAAAATACGTACGTCGTTTTGTTCAACAAATTTGAGTAGATAACTCAGCAGTTGTTTCCATCAGAGCGACAATTTTTGAGATAGTTATTAAAACTGTTTAAAGGTTGTCAAACGTTGTTTCTCGTTGTATATCCTTTAATTCTAGAGTTAAATTGATAAATAACGTGTACGAATTTGTTTAACGCATTTGTTTTGGTTACTCGACGTCTCCGTTCTCGTGTAGCCTACATATTGCGTTTTTTTTTTAATTTGCTTACCGGGCTAAAGGTTAGCATGTTTAAAATACGTAAGTCGTTTTGTTCAACAAATTTGAGTAGATAACTCAGCAGTTGTTTCCATCAGGGCGACAATTTTTGAGATAGTTATTAAAACTGTTTAAAGGTTGTCAAACGTTGTTTCTCGTTGTATATCCTTTAATTCTAGAGTTAGATTGATAAATAACGTGTACGAATTTGTTTAACCCATTTGTTTTGGTTACTCGACGTCTCCGTTCTCGTTTAGCCTACATATTGCGTTTTTTTTTTTAATTTGCTTACCGGGCTAAAGGTTAGCATGCTTAAAATATGTAAGTCGTTTTGTTCAACAAATTTAAGTAGATAACTCATCAGTTGTTTGCATCAGAGCGACAATTTTTGAGATAGTTATTAAAACTGTTTAAAGGTTGTCAAACGTTGTTTCTCGTTGTATATCCTTTAATTCTAGAGTTAAATTGATAAATAACGTGTACGAATTTGTTTAACGCATTTGTTTTGGTTACTCGACGTCTCCGTTCTCGTGTAGCCTACATATTGCGTTTTTTTTTTAATTTGCTTACCGGGCTAAAGGTTAGCATGCTTAAAATACGTAGGTCGTTTTCTTCAACAAATTTGAGTAGATAACTCAGCAGTTGTTTGCATCAGAGCGACAATTTTTGAGATAGTTATTAAAACTGCTTAAAGGTTGTCAAACGTTGTTTCTTGTTGTATATCCTTTAATTCTAGAGTTAAATTGATAAATAACGTGTACGAATTTGTTTAACGCATTTGTTTTGGTTACTCGACGTCTCCGTTCTCGTGTAGTCTACATATTGCGTTTTTTTTTTAAATTTGCTTATCGGGCTAAAGGTTAGCATGTTTAAAATACGTAAGTCGTTTTGTTCAACAAATTTGAGTAGATAACTCAGCAGTTGTTTGCATCAGAGCGACAATTTTTGAGATAGTTATTAAAACTGTTTAAAGGTTGTCAAACGTTGTTTCTCGTGTATATCCTTTAATTCTAGAGTTAAATTGATAAATAACGTGTACGAATTTGTTTAACGCATTTGTTTTGGTTACTCGACGTCTCCGTTCTAGTGTAGCCTACACATTGCGTTTTTTTTTTAATTTGCTTACCGGGCTAAAGGTTAGCATGCTTAAAATACGTAAGTCGTTTTGTTCAACAATTTTAAGTAGATAACTCATCAGTTGTTTGCATCAGAGCGACAATTTTTGAGATAGTTATTAAAACTGTTTAAAGGTTGTCAAACGTGGTTTCTCGTTGTATATCCTTTAATTCTAGAGTTAAATTGATAAATAACGTGTACGAATTTGTTTAACGCATTTGTTTTGGTTACTCGACGTCTCCGTTCTCGTGTAGCCTACATATTGCGTTTTTTTTTTTTATTTGCTTACCGGGCTAAAGGTTAGCATGTTTAAAATACGTAAGTCGTTTTGTTCAACAAATTTGAGTAGATAACTCAGCAGTTGTTTCCATCAGAGCGACAATTTTTGAGATAGTTATTAAAACTGTTTAAAGGTTGTCAAACGTTGTTTCTCGTTGTATATCCTTTAATTCTAGAGTTAAATTGATAAATAACGTGTACGAATTTGTTTAACGCATTTGTTTTGGTTACTCGACGTCTCCGTTCTCGTGTAGCCTACATATTGCGTTTTTTTTTAAATTAACGTGTACGAATTTGTTTAACGCATTTGTTTTGGTTACTCGACGTCTCCGTTCTCGTGTAGCCTACATATTGCGTTTTTTTTAATTTGCTTACCGGGCTAAAGGTTAGCATGCTTAAAATACGTAAGTCGTTTTGTTTAACAAATTTAAGTAGATAACTCATCAGTTGTTTGCATCAGAGCGACAATTTTTGAGATAGTTATTAAAACTGTTTAAAGGTTGTCAAACGTTGTTTCTCGTTGTAGATCCTTTAATTCTAGAGTTAAATTGATAAATAACGTGTACGAATTTGTTTAACGCATTTGTTTTGGTTACTCGACGTCTCCGTTCTCGTGTAGCCTACATATTGCTTTTTTTTTTTAATTTGCTTACCGGGCTAAAGGTTAGCATGCTTAAAATACGTAAGTCGTTTTGTTCAACAAATTTAAGTATATAACTCATCAGTTGTTTGCATCAGAGCGACAATTTTTGAGATAGTTATTAAAACTGTTTAAAGGTTTTCAAACGTTATTTGTCGTTGTATATCCTTTAATTCTAGAGTTAAATTGATAAATAACGTGTACGAATTTGTTTAACGCATTTGTTTTGGTTACTCGACGTCTCCGTTCTCGTGTAGCCTACATATTGCGTTTTTTTTTTTAATTTGCTTACCGGGCTAAAGGTTAGCATGCTTAAAATACGTAAGTCGTTTTGTTCAACAAATTTAAGTAGATAACTCATCAGTTGTTTGCATCAGAGCGACAATTTTTGAGATAGTTATTAAAACTGTTTAAAGGTTGTCAAACGTTGTTTCTCTTTGTATATCCTTTAATTCTAGAGTTAAATTGATAAATAACGTGTACGAATTTGTTTAACGCATTTGTTTTGGTTACTCGACGTCTCCGTTCTCGTGTAGCCTACATATTGCGTTTTTTTTTAATTTGCTTACCGGGCTAAAGGCTAGCATGCTTAAAATACGTAAGTCGTTTTGTTTAACAAATTTAAGTAGATAACTTATCAGTTGTTTGCATCAGAGCGACAATTTTTGAGATAGTTATTAAAACTGTTTAAAGGTTGTCAAACGTTGTTTCTCGTTGTAGATCCTTTAATTCTAGAGTTAAATTGATAAATAACGTGTACGAATTTGTTTAACGCATTTGTTTTGGTTACTCGACGTCTCCGTTCTCGTGTAGCCTACATATTGCTTTTTTTTTTTAATTTGCTTACCGGGCTAAAGGTTAGCATGCTTAAAATACGTAAGTCGTTTTGTTCAACAAATTTAAGTAGATAACTCATCAGTTGTTTGCATCAGAGCGACAAATTTGAGATAGTTAATAAAACTGTTTAAAGGTTTTCAAACGTTATTTGTCGTTGTATATCCTTTAATTCTAGAGTTAAATTGATAAATAACGTGTACGAATTTGTTTAACGCATTTGTTTTGGTTACTCGACGTCTCCGTTCTCGTGTAGCCTACATATTGCGTTTTTTTTTTAATTTGCTTACCGGGCTAAAGGTTAGCATGCTTAAAATACGTAAGTCGTTTTGTTCAACAAATTTGAGTAGATAACTCAGCAGTTGTTTGCATCAGAGCGACAATTTTTGAGATAGTTATTAAAACTGTTTAAAGGTTGTCAAACGTTGTTTCTCGTTGTATATCCTTTAATTCTAGAGTTAAATTGATAAATAACGTGTACGAATTTGTTTAACGCATTTGTTTTGGTTACTCGACGTCTCCGTTCTCGTGTAGCCTACATATTGCGTTTTCTTTTTTAATTTGTTTACCGGGCTAAAGGTTAGCATGCTTATAATACGTAAGCCGTTTTGTTCAACAAATTTAAGTAGATAACTCATCAGTTGTTTGCATCAGAGCGACAATTTTTGAGATAGTTATTAAAATTGTTTAAAGGTTGTCAAACGTTGTTTCTCGTTGTATATCCTTTAATTCTAGATTTAATTGATAAATAACGTGTACGAATTTGTTTAACGCATTTGTTTTGGTTACTCGACGTCTCCGTTCTCGTGTAGCCTACATATTGCGTTTTTTTTTTAATTTCCTTACCGGGCTAAAGGTTAGCATGCTTAAAATACGTAAGTCGTTTTGCTCAACAAATTTGAGTAGATAACTCAGCAGTTGTTTGCATCAGAGCGACAATTTTTGAGATAGTTATTAAAACTGTTTAAAGGTTGTCAAACGTTGTTTCTCGTTGTATATCCTTTAATTCTAGAGTTAGATTGATAAATAACGTGTACGAATTTGTTTAACTTATTTCTTTTGGTTACTCGACGTCTCCGTTCTCGTGTAGCCTACATAATGCGTTTTTTTTTTAATTTGCTTACCGGGCTAAAGGTTAGCATGCTTAAAATACGTAAGTCGTTTTGTTCAACAAATTTGAGTAGATAACTCAGCAGTTGTTTCCATCAGAGCGACAATTTTTGAGATAGTTATTAAAACTGTTTAAAGGTTGTCAAACGTTGTTTCTCGTTGTATATCCTTTAATTCTAGATTTAAATTGATAAATAACGTGTACGAATTTGTTTAACGCATTTGTTTTGGTTACTCGACGTCTCCGTTCCCGTGTAGCCTACATATTGCGTTTTTTTTTTAATTTGCTTAGCGGGCTAAAGGTTAGCATGCTTTAAATACGTAAGTCGTTTTGTTCAACAAATTTGAGTAGATAACTCAGCTGTTGTTTTCATCAGAGCGACAATTTTTGAGATAGTTATTAAAACTGTTTAAAGGTTGTCAAACGTTGTTTCTCGTTGTATATCCTTTAATTCTAGAGTTAAATTGATAAATAACGTGTACGAATTTCTTTAACGCATTTGTTTTCGTTACTCCACGTCTCCGTTCTCGTGTAGCCTACATATTGCTTTTTTTTTTAATTTGCTTACCGGGCTAAAGGTTAGCATGCTTAAAATACGTAAGTCGTTTTGTTCAACAAATTTGAGTAGATAACTCATCAGTTGTTTGCATCAGAGCGACAATTTTTGAGATAGTTATTAAAACTGTTTAAAGGTTGTCAAACGTTGTTTCTCGTTGTATATCCTTTAATTCTAGAGTTAAATTGATAAATAACGTGTACGAATTTGTTTAACGCATTTGTTTTGGTTACTCGACGTCTCCGTACTCGTGTAGCCTACATATTGCGTTTTTTTTTAATTTGCTTACCGGGCTAAAGGTTAGCATGTTTAAAATACGTAAGTCGTTTAGTTCAACAAATTTGAGTAGATAACTCAGCAGTTGTTTGCATCAGAGCGACAATTTTTGAGATAGTTATTAGAACTGTTTAAAGGTTGTCAAACGTTGTTTCTCGTTGTATATCCTTTAATTCTAGAGTTAAATTGATAAATAACGTGTACGAATTTGTTTAACGCATTTGTTTTGGTTACTCGACGTCTCCGTTCTCGTTTAGCCTACATATTGCGTTTTTTTTTTTTAATTTGCTTACCGGGTTAGCATGCTTAAAATACGTAAGTCGTTTTGTTCAACAAATTTAAGTAGATAACTCATCAGTTGTTTGCATCAGAGCGACAATTTTATAGATAGTTATTAAAACTGTTTAAAGGTTGTCAAACGTTGTTTCTCGTTGTATATCCTTTAATTCTAGAGTTAAATTGATAAATAACGTGTACGAATTTGTTTAACGCATTTGTTTTGGTTACTCGACGTCTCCGTTCTCGTGTAGCCTACATATTGCGTTTTTTTTTTAATTTGCTTACCGGGCTAAAGGTTAGCATGCTTAAAATACGTAAGTCGTTTTGTTCAACAAATTTGAGTAGGTAACTCAGCAGTTGTTTGCATCAGAGCGACAATTTTTGAGATAGTTATTAAAACTGTTTAAAGGTTGTCAAACGTTGTTTCTCGTTGTATATCCCTTAATTCTAGAGTTAAATTGATAAATAACGTGTACGAATTTGTTTAACGCATTTGTTTTGGTTACTCGACGTCTCCGTTCTCGTGTAGCCTACATATTGCGTTTTTTTTTTAATTTGCTTACCGGGCTAAATGTTAGCATGTTTAAAATACGTAAGTCGTTTAGTTCAACAAATTTGAGTAGATAACTCAGCAGTTGTTTGCATCAGAGCGACAATTTTTGAGATAGTTATTAGAACTGTTTAAAGGTTGTCAAACATTGTTTCTCGTTGTATATCCTTTAATTCTAGAGTTAAATTGATAAATAACGTGTACGAATTTGTTTAACGCATTTGTTTTGGTCACTCGACGTCTCCGTTCTCGTTTAGCCTACATATTGCGTTTTTTTTTTTAATTTGCTTACCGGGCTAAAGGTTAGCATGCTTAAAATACGTAAGTCGTTTTGTTCAACAAATTTAAGTAGATAACTCATCAGTTGTTTGCATCAGAGCGACAATTTTTGAGATAGTTATTAAAACTGTTTAAAGGTTGTCAAACGTTGTTTCTCGTTGTATATCCTTTAATTCTAGAGTTAAATTGATAAATAACGTGTACGAATTTGTTTAACGCATTTGTTTTGGTTACTCGACGTCTCCGTTCTCGTGTAGCCTACATATTGCGTTTTTTTTTTATTTTGCTTACCGGGCTAAAGGTTAGCATGCTTAAAATACGTAAGTCGTTTTGTTCAACAAATTTGAGTAGATAACTCAGCAGTTGTTTGCATCAGAGCGACAATTTTTGAGATAGTTATTAAAACTGTTTAAAGGTTGTCAAACGTTGTTTCTCTTTGTATATCCCTTAATTATAGAGTTAAATTGATAAATAACGTGTACGAATTTGTTTAACGCATTTGTTTTGGTTACTCGACGTCTCCGTTCTCGTGTAGCCTACATATTGCGTTTTTTTTTTTAATTTGCTTACCGGGCTAAAGGTTAGCATGTTTAAAATACGTAAGTCGTTTTGTTCAACAAATTTGAGTAGATAACTCAGCAGTTGTTTCCATCAGAGCGACAATTTTTGAGATAGTTATTAAAACTATTTAAAGGTTGTCAAAGATGTTTCTCGTTGTATATCCTTTAATTCTAGAGTTAAATTGATAAATAACGTGTACGAATTTGTTTAACGCATTTGTTTTGGTTACTCGAAGTCTCCGTTCTCGTGTAGCCTACATATTGCTTTTTTTTTTTTTAATTTGCTTACCGGGCTAAATGTTAGCATGCTTAAAATACGTAAGTCGTTTTGTTCAACAAATTTAAGTAGATAACTCATCAGTTGTTTGCATCAGAGCGACAATTTTTGAGATAGTTATTAAAACTGTTTAAAGGTTGTCAAACGTTGTTTCTCGTTGTATATCCTTTAATTCTAGAGTTAAATTGATAAATAACGTGTACGAATTTGTTTAACGCATTTGTTTTGGTTACTCGACGTCTCCGTTCTCGTGTAGCCTACATATTGCGTTTTTTTTTTAATTTGCTTACCGGGCTAAAGGTTAGCATTTTTAAAATACGTAAGTCGTTTTGTTCAACAAATTTGAGTAGATAACTCAGCAGTTGTTTGCATCAGAGCGACAATTTTTGAGATAGTTATTAAAACTGTTTAAAGGTTGTCAAACGTTGTTTCTCGTTGTATATCCTTTAATTCTAGAGTTAAATTGATAAATAACGTGTACGAATTTGTTTAACGCATTTGTTTTGGTTACTCGACGTCTCCGTTCTCGTGTAGCCTACATATTGCGTTTTTTTTTTTATTTGCTTACCGGACTAAAGGTTAGCATGCTTAAAATACGTAATTCGTTTTGTTCAACAAATTTGAGTAGATAACTCAGCAGTTGTTTGCATCAGAGCGAAAATTTTTGAGATAGTTATTAAAACTGTTTAAAGGTTGTCAAACGTTGTTTCTCGTTGTATATCCTTTATTTCTAGAGTTAAATTGATAAATAACGTGTACGAATTTGTTCAACGCATTTGTTTTGGTTACTCGACGTCTCCGTTCTCGTGTAGCCTACATATAGCGTTTTTTTTTTTAATTTGCTTACCGGGCTAAAGGTTAGCATGTTTAAAATACGTAATTCGTTTTGTTCAACAAATTTGAGTAGATAACTCAGCAGTTGTTTGCATCAGAGCGACAATTTTTGAGATAGTTATTAAAACTGTTTAAAGGTTGTCAAACGTTGTTTCTCGTTGTATATCCTTTAATTCTAGAGTTAAATTGATTAGTAACGTGTACGAATTTGTTTAACGCATTTGTTTTGGTTACTCGACGTCTCCGTTCTCGTGTAGCCTACATATTGCGTTTTTTTTTTAATTTGCTTACCGGGCTAAAGGTTAGCATGCTTAAAATACGTAAGTCGTTTTGTTCAACAAATTTAAGTAGATAACTCATCAGTTGTTTGCATCAGAGCGACAATTTTTGAGATAGTTATTAAAACTGTTTAAAGGTTGTCAAACGTTGTTTCTCGTTGTATATCCTTTAATTCTAGAGTTAAATTGATAAATAACGTGTACGAATTTGTTTAACGCATTTGTTTTGGTTACTCGACGTCTCCGTTCTCGTGTAGCCTACATATTGTGTTTTTTTTTTTTTAATTTGCTTACCGGGCTAAAGGTTAGCATGCTTAAAATACGTAAGTCGTTTTGTTCAACAAATTTGAGTAGATAACTCAGCAGTTGTTTGCATCAGAGCGACAATTTTTGAGATAGTTATTAAAACTGTTTAAAGGTTGTCAAACGTTGTTTCTCTTTGTATATCCCTTAATTATAGAGTTAAATTGATAAATAACGTGTACGAATTTGTTTAACGCATTTGTTTTGGTTACTCGACGTCTCCGTTCTCGTGTAGCCTACATATTGCGTTTTTTTTTTAATTTGCTTACCGGGCTAAAGGTTAGCATGTTTAAAATACGTAAGTCGTTTTGTTCAACAAATTTGAGTAGATAACTCAGCAGTTGTTTCCATCAGAGCGACAATTTTTGAGATAGTTATTAAAACTATTTAAAGGTTGTCAAAGATGTTTCTCGTTGTATATCCTTTAATTCTAGAGTTAAATTGATAAATAACGTGTACGAATTTGTTTAACGCATTTGTTTTGGTTACTCGACGTCTCCGTTCTCGTGTAGCCTACATATTGCGTTTTTTTTTTAATTTGCTTACCGGGCTAAAGGTTAGCATGCTTAAAATACGTAAGTCGTTTTGTTCAACAAATTTAAGTAGATAACTCATCAGTTGTTTGCATCAGAGCGACAATTTTTGAGATAGTTATTAAAACTGTTTAAAGGTTGTCAAACGTTGTTTCTCGTTGTATATCCTTTAATTCTAGAGTTAAATTGATAAATAACGTGTACGAATTTGTTTAACGCATTTGTTTTGGTTACTCGACGTCTCCGTTCTCGTGTAGCCTACATATTGCGTTTTTTTTATACTCAGTTGAGCAGAGCTCACAGAGTATATTAAGTTTGATTGGATAACGGTTGGTTGGACATATATAAAGGAATCGAGATAGATATAGACTTCCATATATCAAAATAATCATGATCGAAAAAAAATTTGATTGAGCCATGTCCGTCCGTCCGTCCGTTCGTTAACACGATAACTTGAGTAAATTTTGAGGTATCTTGATGAAATTTGGTATGTAGGTTCCTGAGCACTCATCTCAGATCGCTATTTAAAATGAACGATATCGGACTATAACCACGCCCACTTTTTCGATATCGAAAATTTCGAAAACCGAAAAAGTGCGATAATTCATTACAAAAGACCGATAAAGCGACGAAACTTGGTAGATGAGTTGAACTTATGACGCAAAATAGAAAATTAGTAAAATTTTGGACAATGGGCGTGGCACCGCCCACTTTTAAAAGAAGGTAATTTAAAAATTTGCAAGCTGTAATTTGGCAGTCGTTGAAGATATCATGATGAAATGTGGCAGGAACGTTACTCTTATTACTATATGTACGCTTATTAAAAATTAGCAAAATCGGAGAAGGACTACGCCCACTTTTAAAAAAAATTTTTTTTAAAAGTAAAATTTTAACAAAAAATTTAATATCTTTACAGTATATAAGTAAATTATGTCAAGATTCAACTCCAGTAATGATATGGTGCAACAAAATACAAAAATAAAAGAAAATTTAAAAATGGGCGTGGCTCCGCCCTTTTTCATTTAATTTGTCTAGGATACTTTTAACGCCATAAGTCGAACAAAAATTAACTAATCCTTTTGAAATTTGGTAGGGGCATAGATTTTATGGCGCTAACTGTTTTCTGTGAAAATGGGCGAAATCGGTTGATGCCACGCCCAGTTTTTATACACAGTCGTCCGTCTGTCCTTCCGCATGGCCGTTAACACGATAACTTGAGCAAAAATCGATACATCTTTACTAAACTCAGTTCACGTACTTATCTGAACTCACTTTACCTTGGTATGAAAAATGAACGAAATCCGACTATGACCACGCCCACTTTTTCCATATCGAAAATTACGAAAAATGAAAAAAATGCCATAATTCTATACCAAATACGAAAAAAGGGATGAAATATGGTAAGGTAATTGGATTGTTTTATTGACGCGAAATATAACTTTAGAAAAAACTTTATAAAATGATTGCGACACCTACCATATTAAGTAGAAGAAAATGAAAAAGTTCTGCAGGGCGAAATAAAAAACCCTTAAAATCTTGGCAGGTATTACATATATAAATAAATTAGCGGTATCCAACAGATGATGTTCTGGGTCACCCTGGTCCATATTTTGGTCGATATCTGGAAAACGCCTTCACATATACAACAACCACCATTCCCTTTTAAACCTTTATGGTGATATTTCGAAAAGGCGAACACCTATAGAACGAAGGCCCACTCCCTTTTAAAAATACTCATTAACACCTTTCATTTGATAGCCATATCGTACAAACAAAGTCTAGAGTCACCCCTGGTCCAGAAAGGCCCACTCCCTCTTAAAATACTCATTAACTCCTTTCGTTTGATACCCATATTGCACAAACGAATTCTAGGGTCACCCCTGGTCCACCTTTATGGCGATATCTCGAAACGGCGTCCACCTATGGAACTAAGGATTACTCCCTTTTAAAATACTCATTAACACCTTTCATTTGATACCCATATCGTACAAACGCATTCTAGAGTCACACCTGGTCCATCTTTATGGCGATATCTCGAAAAGGCGTCCACCTATAGAACTAAGGCCCACTCCCTCTTAAAATACTCATTAACTCCTTTCGTTTGATACCCATATTGCACAAACGAATTCTAGAGTCACCCCTGGTCCATCTTTATGGCGATATCTCGAAAAGGGGTCCACCTATAGAACTAAGCCCCACTCCCTTTTAAAATAATCATTAACACCTTTCATTTGATACCCATATCATACAAACAAATTCTAAAGTCACCCCTGGTCCACCTTTATGGCGATATCTCGAAAAGGCGAACACCTATAAAACGAAGGCCCACTCCCTTTTAAAAATACTCATTAACACCTTTCATTTGATACCCATATCGTACAAACAAAGTCTAGAGTCACCCCTGGTCGACCTTTATTGCGATACCTCGAAAATGCGTCCACCTATAGAACTAAGGCCCACTCCCTCTTAAAATACTCATTAACTCCTTTCGTTTGATACCCATATTGCACAAACGAATTCTATAGTCACCCCTGGCCCACCTTTATGGCGATATCTCGAAACGGCGTCCACCTATAGAACTAAGGCCCACTCCCTTTTAAAATACTCATTAACACCTTTCGTTTGATGCCCATATTGTGCAAACAAATTCTAGGGTCACCCCTGGTCCACCTTTATGGCGATATCTCGAAACGGCGTCCACCTATGGAACTAAGGATTACTCCCTTTTAAAATGCTCATTAACACCTTTCATTTGATACCCATATCGTACAAACGCATTCTAGAGTCACCCCTGGTCCATCCTTACGGCGATATCTCGAAAATGCGTCCATCTGTAGTACTTAGGTCCACGCCCTTTTAAAATACTCATTAATACCTTTCATTTGATACCCATATCGTACAAACGCATGCTAGAGTCAACCCTGATCCACCTTTATGGCTATATCCCTAAATGGCGTCCACCTATAGAACTATGGCCCACTCCCTCATAAAATACTCTTTAATGCCTTTCATTTGATACACATGTCATACAAACACATTCCAGGGTTTCCCTCGGTTCATTTTCCTACATGGTTATTTTCCCTTATGTTGTCACCATAGCTCTCAACTGAGTATGTAATGTTCGGTTACACCCGAACTTAACCTTCCTTACTTGTTTTTAATTTGCTTACCGGGCTAAAGGTTAGAATGCTTAAAATACGTAAGTCGTTTTGTTCAACAAATTTGAGTAGATAACTCAGCAGTTGTTTGCATCAGAGCGACAATGTTTGAGATAGTTATTAAAACTGTTTAAAGGTTGTCAAACGTTGTTTCTCGTTGTATATCCTTTAATTCTAGAGTTAAATTGATAAATAACGTGTACGAATTTGTTTAACGCATTTGTTTTGGTTACTCGACGTCTCCGTTCTCGTGTAGCCTACATATTGCGTTTTTTTTTAATTTGCTTACCGGGCTAAAGGTTAGAATGTTTAAAATACGTATGTCGTCTTGTTCAACAAATTTGAGTAGATAACTCAGCAGTTGTTTGCATCAGAGCGACAATTTTTGAGATAGTTATTAAAACTATTTAAAGGTTGTCAAACGTTGTTTCTCGTTGTATATCCTTTAATTCTAGCGTTAAATTGATAAATAACGTGTACGAATTTGTTTAACGCATTTGTTTTGGTTACTCGACGTCTCCGTTCTCGTGTAGCCTACATATTGCGTTTTTTTTTTTAACTTGCTTACCGGGCTAAAGGTTAGCATGCTTAAAATACGTAAGTCGTTTTGTTCAACAAATTTGAGTAGATAACTCAGCAGTTGTTTCCATCAGAGCGACAATTTTTGAGATAGTTATTAAAACTGTTTAAAGTTTGTCAAACGTTGTTTCTCGTTGTATATTCTTTAATTCTAGAGTTAAATTGATAAATAACGTGTACGAATTTGTTTAACGCATTTGTTTTGGTTACTCGACGTCTCCGTTCTCGTGTAGCCTACATATTGTGTTTTTTTTTTTTTAATTTGCTTACCGGGCTAAAGGTTAGCATGCTTAAAATACGTAAGTCGTTTTGTTCAACAAATTTGAGTAGATAACTCAGCAGTTGTTTGCATCAGAGCGACAATTTTTGAGATAGTTATTAAAACTGCTTAAAGGTTGTCAAACGTTGTTTCTCGTTGTATATCCTTTAATTCTAGAGTTAAATTGATAAATAACGTGTACGAATTTGTTTAACGCTTGTTTTGGTTACTCAACGTCTCCGTTCTCGTGTAGCCTACATATTACGTTTTTTTTAATTTGCTTACCGGGCTAAAGGTTAGCATGCTTAAAATACGTAAGTCGTTTTGTTCAACAAATTTGAGTAGATAACTCAGCAGTTGTTTGCATCAGAGCGACAATTTTTGAGATAGTTATTAAAACTGTTTAACGGTTGTCAAACGTTGTTTCTCGTTGTATATCCTTTAATTCTAGAGTTAAATTGATAAATAATGTGTACGAATTTGTTTAACGCATTTGTTTTGGTTACTCGACGTCTCCGTTCTCGTGTAGCCTACATATTGCGTTTTTTTTTAAATTTGCTTACCGGGCTAAAGGTTAGCATGCTTAAAATACGTAAGTCGTTTTGTTCAACAAATTTGAGTAGATAACTCAGCAGTTGTTTGCATCAGAGCGACAATTATTGAGATAGTTATTAAAACTGTTTAAAGGTTGTCAAACGTTGTTTCTCGTTGTATATCCTTTAATTCTAGAGTTAAATTGATAAATACCGTGTACGAATTTGTTTAACGCATTTGTTTTGGTTACTCGACGTCTCCGTTCTCGTGTAGCCTACATATTGCGTTTTTTTTAATTTGCTTATCGGGCTAAAGGTTAGCATGCTTAAAATACGTTAGTAGTTTTGTTCAACAAATTTGAGTAGATAACTCAGCAGTTGTTTGCATCAGAGCGACAATTTTTGAGATAGTTACTAAAACTGTTTAAAGGTTGTCAAACGTTGTTTCTCGTTGTATATCCTCTAATTCTAGATTTAAATTGATAAATAACGTGTACGAATTTGTTTAACGCATCTGTTTTGGTTACTCGACGTCTCCGTTCTCGTGTAGCCTACATATTGCGTTTTTTTTTAAATTTGCTTACCGGGCTAAAGGTTAGCATGCTTAAAATACGTAAGTCGTTTTGTTCAACAAATTTAAGTAGATAACGCATCATTTGTTTGCATCAGAGCGACAATTTTTGAGATAGTTATTAAAACTGTTTAAAGGTTGTCAAACGTTGTTTCTCGTTGTATATCCTTTAATTCTAGAGTTATATTGATAAATAACGTGTACGAATTTGTTTAACGCATTTGTTTTGGTTACTCGACGTCTCCGTTCTCGTGTAGCCTACATATTGCGTTTTTTTTTTAATTTGCTTACCGGGCTAAAGGTTAGCATGTTTAAAATACGTTAGTCGTTTTGTTCAACAAATTTGAGTAGATAACTCAGCAGTTGTTTGCATCAGAGCGACAATTTTTGAGATAGTTATTAAAACTGTTTAAAGGTTGTCAAACGTTGTTTCTCGTTGTATATCCTGTAATTCTAGAGTTAAATTGATAAATAACGTGTACGAATTTGTTTAACGCATTTGTTTTGGTTACTCGACGTCTCCGTTCTCGTGTAGCCTACATATTGCGTTTTTTTTTTAATTTGCTTACCGGGCTAAAGGTTAGCATGCTTAAAATACGTAAGTCGTTTTGTTCAACAAATTTAAGTAGATAACTCATCAGTTGTTTGCATCAGAGCAACAATTTTTGAGATAGTTATTAAAACTGTTTAAAGGTTGTCAAACGTTGTTTCTCGTTGTATATCCTTTAATTCTAAAGTTAAATTGATAAATAACGTGTACGAATTTGTTTAACGCATTTGTTTTGGTTACTCGACGTCTCCGTTCTCGTGTAGCCTACATATTGCGTTTTTTTTTTAATTTGCTTACCGGGCTAAAGGTTAGCATGCTTAAAATACGTAAGTCGTTTTGTTCAACAAATTTATGTAGATAACTCATCAGTTGTTTGCATCAGAGCGACAATTTTTGAGATAGTTATTAAAACTGTTTAAAGGTTGTCAAACGTTGTTTCTCGTTGTATATCCTTTAATTCTAGAGGTAAATTGATAAATAACGTGTACGAATTTGTTTAACGCATTTGTTTTGGTTACTCGACGTCTCCGTTCCCGTGTAGCCTACATATTGCGTTTTTTTTTTTAATTTGCTTACCGGGCTAAATGTTAGCATGCTTAAAATACGTAAGTCGTTTTGTTCAACAAATTTGAGTAGATAACTCAGCAGTTGTTTGCATCAGAGCGACAATTTTTGAGATAGTTATTAAAACTGTTTAAAGGTTGCCAAACGTTGTTTCTCGTTGTATATCCTTTAATTCTAGAGTTAAATTGATAAATAACGTGTACGAATTTGTTTAACGCATTTGTTTTGGTTACTCGACGTCTCCGTTCTCGTGTAGCCTACATATTGCATTTTTTTTTTATTTGCTTACCGGGCTAAAGGTTAGCATGTTTAAAATACGTAAGTCGTTTTGTTCAACAAATTTGAGTAGATAACTCAGCAGTTGTTTGCATCAGAGCGACAATTTTTGAGATAGTTATTAAAACTATTTAAAGGTTGTCAAACGTTGTTTCTCGTTGTATATCCTTTAATTCTAGAGTTAAATTGATAAATAACGTGTACGAATTTGTTTAACGCATTTGTTTTGGTTACTCGACGTCTCCGTTCTCGCGTAGCCTACATATTGCGTTTTTTTTTTAATTTGCTTACCGGGCTAAACGTTAGCATGCTTAAAATACGTAAGTCGTTTTGTTCAACAAATTTGAGTAGATAACTCAGCAGTTGTTTGCATCAGAGCGACAATTTTTGAGATAGTTATTAAAACTGTTTAAAGGTTGTCAAACGTTGTTTCTCGTTGTATATCCTTTAATTCTAGAGTTAAATTGATAAATAACGTGTACGAATTTGTTTAACGCATTTGTTTTGGTTACTCGACGTCTCCGTTCTCGTGTAGCCTACAGATTGCGTTTTTTTTTTTAATTTGCTTACCGGGCTAAAGGTTAGCATGTTTAAAATACGTAAGTCGTTTTGTTCAACAAATTTGAGTAGATAACTCAGCAGTTGTTTGCATCAGAGCGACAATTTTTGAGATAGTTATTAAAACTATTTAAAGGTTGTCAAACGTTGTTTCTCGTTGTATATCCTTTAATTCTAGAGTTAAATTGATAAATAACGTGTACGAATTTGTTTAAAGCATTTGTTTTGGTTACTCGACGTCTCCGTTCTCGTGTAGCCTACATATTGCGTTTTTTTTTTTAATTTGCTTACCGGGCTAAAGGTTAGCATGCTTAAAATACGTAAGTCGTTTTGTTCAACAAATTTAAGTAGATAACTCATCAGTTGTTTGCATCAGAGCGACAATTTTTGAGATAGTTATTAAAACTGTTTAAAGGTTGTCAAACGTTGTTTCTCGTTGTATATCCTTTAGTTCTAGAGTTAAATTGATAAATAACGTGTACGAATTTGTTTAACGCATTTGTTTTGGTTACTCGACGTCTCCGTTCTCGTGTAGCCTACATATTGCGTTTTTTTATACTCAGTTGAGCAGAGCTCACAGAGTATATTAAGTTTGATTGGATAACGGTTGGTTGTACATATATAAAGGAATCGAGATAGATATATACTTCCATATATCAAAATAATCAGGATCGAAAAAAAATTTGATTGAGCCATGTCCGTCCGTCCGTCCGTCCGTTAACACGATAACTTGAGTAAATTTTGAGGTATCTTGATGAAATTTGGTATGTAGGTTCCTGAGCACTCATCTCAGATCGCTATTTAAAATGAACGATATCGGACTATAACCACGCCCACTTTTTCGATATCGAAAATTTCGAAAAACCGAAAAAGTGCGATAATTCATTACAAAAGACCGATAAAGCGACGAAACTTGGTAGATGAGTTGAACTTATGACGCAAAATAGAAAATTAGTAAAATTTTAGACAATGGGCGTGGCACCGCCCACTTTTAAAAGAAGGTAATTTAAAACTTTTGCAAGCTGTAATTTGGCAGTCGTTGAAGATATCATGATGAAATTTGGCAGGAACGTTACTCTTATTACTATATGTACGCTTAATAAAAATTAGGAAAATCGGAGAAGGACTACGCCCACTTTTAAAAAAAATTTTTTTTAAAAGTAAAATTTTAACAAAAAATTTAATATCTTTACAGTATATAAGTAAATTATGTCAAGATTCAACTCCAGTAATGATATGGTGCAACAAAATACAAAAATAAAAGAAAATTTAAAAATGGGCGTGGCTCCGCCCTTTTTCATTTAATTTGTCTAGGATACTTTTAACGCCATAAGTCGAACAAAAATTAACAAATCCTTTTGAAATTTGGTAGGGGCATAGATTTTATGGCGCTAACTGTTTTCTGTGAAAATGGGCGAAATCGGTTTATGCCACGCCCAGTTTTTATACACAGTCGTCCGTCTGTCCTTCCGCATGGCCGTTAACACGATAACTTGAGCAAAAATCGATACATCTTTACTAAATTCAGTTCACGTACTTATCTGAACTCACTTTATCTTGGTATGAAAAATGAACGAAATCCGACTATGACCACGTCCACTTTTTCCATATCGAAAATTACGAAAAATGAAAAAATGCCATAATTCTATACCAAATACGAAAAAAGGGATGAAATATGGTAAGGTAATTGGATTCTTTTATTGACGCGAAATATAACTTTAGAAAAAACTTTATAAAATGATTGTGACACCTACCATATTAAGTAGAAGAAAATGAAAAAGTTCTGCAGGGCGAAATAAAAAACCCTTAAAATCTTGGCAGGTATTACATATATAAATAAATTAGCGGTATCCAACAGATGATGTTCTGGGTCACCCTGGTCCACATTTTGGTCGATATCTGGAAAACGCCTTTACATATACAACTACCACCACTCCCTTTTAAAACTCTCATTAATACCTTTAATTTGATACCCATATCGAACAAACTCATTCTAGAGTCACCCCTGGTCCACCTTTATGGCGATATTTCGAAAAGGCGAACACCTATAGCACGAAGGCCCACTCCCTTTTAAAAATACTCATTAACACCTTTCATTTGATACCCATATCGTACAAACAAAGTCTAGAGTCACCCCTGGTCCAGAAAGGCCCACTCCCTCTTAAAATACTCATTAACTCCTTTCGTTTGATACCCATATTGCACAAACGAATTCTAGGGTCACCCCTGGTCCACCTTTATGGCGATATCTCGAAACGGCGTCCACCTATGGAACTAAGGATTACTCCCTTTTAAAATACTCATTAACACCTTTCATTTGATACCCATATCGTACAAACGCATTCTAGAGTCACACCTGGTCCATCTTTATGGCGATATCTCGAAACGGCGTCCACCTATAGAACTAAGGCCCACTCCCTCTCAAAATACTCATTAACTCCTTTCGTTTGATACCCATATTGCACAAACGAATTCTAGAGTCACCCCTGGTCCACCTTTATGGCGATATCTCGAAAAGGGGTCCACCTATAGAACTAAGCCCCACGCCCTTTTAAAATAATCATTAACACCTTTCATTTGATACCCATATCATACAAACAAATTCTAAAGTCACCCCTGGTCCACCTTTATGGCGATATCTCGAAAAGGCGAACACCTATAAAACGAAGGCCCACTCCCTTTTAAAAATACTCATTAACACCTTTCATTTGATACCCATATCGTACAAACAAAGTCTAGAGTCACCCCTGGTCCACCTTTATTGCGATACCTCGAAAATGCGTCCACCTATAGAACTAAGGCCCACTCCCTCTTAAAATACTCATTAACTCCTTTCGTTTGATACCCATATTGCACAAACGAATTCTAGAGTCACCCCTGGCCCACCTTTATGGCGATATCTCGAAACGGCGTCCACCTATAGAACTAAGGCCCACTCCCTTTTAAAATACTCATTAACACCTTTCGTTTGTTGCCCATATTGTGCAAACAAATTCTAGGGTCACCCCTGGTCCACCTTTATGGCGATATCTCGAAACGGCGTCCACCTATGGAACTAAGGATTATTCCCTTTTAAAATGCTCATTAAGACCTTTCATTTGATACCCATATCGTACAAACGCATTCTAGAGTAACCCCTGGTCCATCCTTACGGCGATATCTCGAAAATGCGCCCATCTATAGTACTTAGGTCAACGCCCTTTTAAAATACTTATTAATACCTTTCATTTGACACCCATAATGTACAAACGAATTCTAGAGTCAACCCTGATCCACCTTTATGGCTATATCCCTAAATGGCGTCTACCTATAGAACTATGGCCCACTCCCTCATAAAATACTCTTTAATGCCTTTCATTTGATACACATGTCATACAAACGCATTCCAGGGTTTCCCTCGGTTCATTTTCCTACATGGTTATTTTCCCTTATGTTGTCACCATAGCTCTCAACTGAGTATGTAATGTTCGGTTACACCCGAACTTAACCTTCCTTACTTGTTTTTAATTTGCTTACCGGGCTAAAGGTTAGAATGCTTAAAATACGTAAGTCGTTTTGTTCAACAAATTTGAGTAGATAACTCAGCAGTTGTTTGCATCAGAGCGACAATGTTTGAGATAGTTATTAAAACTGTTTAAAGGTTGTCAAACGTTGTTTCTCGTTGTATATCCTTTAATTCTAGAGTTAAATTGATAAATAACGTGTACGAATTTGTTTAACGCATTTGTTTTGGTTACTCGATCTCTCCGTTCTCGTGTAGCCTACATATTGCGTTTTTTTTAATTTGCTTACCGGGCTAAAGGTTAGCATGTTTAAAATACGTAAGTCGTTTTGTTCAACAAATTTGAGTAGATAACTCAGCAGTTGTTTGCATCAGAGCGACAATTTTTGAGATAGTTATTAAAACTATTTAAAGGTTGTCAAACGTTGTTTCTCGTTGTATATCCTTTAATTCTAGCGTTAAATTGATAAATAACGTGTACGAATTTGTTTAACGCATTTGTTTTGGTTACTCGACGTCTCCGTTCTCGTGTAGCCTACATATTGCGTTTTTTTTTAATTTGCTTACCGGGCTAAAGGTTAGCATGTTTAAAATACGTAAGTCGTTTTGTTCAACAAATTTGAGTAGATAACTCAGCAGTTGTTTGCATCAGAGCGACAATTTTTGAGATAGTTATTAAAACTATTTAAAGGTAGTCAAACGTTGTTTCTCGTTGTATATCCTTTAATTCTAGAGTTAAATTGATAAATAACGTGTACGAATTTGTTTAACGCATTTGTTTTGGTTACTCGACGTCTCCGTTCTCGTGTAGCCTACATATTGCATTTTTTTTTTAATTTGCTTACCGGGCTAAAGGTTAGCATGCTTAAAATACGTAAGTCGTTTTGTTCAACAAATTTGAGTAGATAACTCAGCAGTTGTTTCCATCAGAGCGACAATTTTTGAGATAGTTATTAAAACTGTTTAAAGGTTGTCAAACGTTGTTTCTCGTTGTATATCCTTTAATTCTAGAGTTAAATTGATAAATAACATGTACGAATTTGTTTAACGCATTTGTTTTGGTTACTCGACGTCTCCGTTCTCGTGTAGCCTACATATTGCGTTTTTTTTTAATTTGCTTACCGGGCTAAAGGTTAGCATGCTTAAAATACGTAAGTCGTTTTGTTCAACAAATTTAAGTAGATAACTCATCAGTTGTTTGCATCAGAGCGACAATTTTTGAGATAGTTATTAAAACTGTTTAAAGGTTGTCAAACGTTGTTTCTCGTTGTATATCCTTTAATTCTAGAGTTAAATTGATAAATAACGTGTACGAATTTGTTTAACGCATTTGTTTTGGTTACTCGATCTCTCCGTTCTCGTGTAGCCTACATATTGCGTTTTTTTTTTTAATTTGCTTACCGGGCTAAATGTTAGCATGCTTAAAATACGTGAGTCGTTTTGTTCAACAAATTTGAGTAGATAACTCAGCAGTTGTTTGCATCAGAGCGACAATTTTTGAGATAGTTATTAAAACTGTTTAAAGGTTGTCAAACGTTGTTTCTCGTTGCATATCCTTTAATTCTAGAGTTAAATTGATAAATAACGTGTACGAATTTGTTTAACGCATTTGTTTTGGTTACTCGACGTCTCCGTTCTCGTGTAGCCTACATATTGCGTTTTTTTTTAATTTGCTTACCGGGCTAAAGGTTAGCATGTTTAAAATACGTAAGTCGTTTTGTTCAACAAATTTGAGTAGATAACTCAGCAGTTGTTTGCATCAGAGCGACAATTTTTGAGATAGTTACTAAAACTGTTTAAAGGTTGTCAAACGGCGTTTCTCGTTGTATATCCTTTAATTCTAGAGTTAAAATGATAAATAGCGTGTACGAATTTGTTTAACGCATTTGTTTTGGTTACTCGACGTCTCCGTTCTCGTGTAGCCTACATATTGCGTTTTTTTTTTAATTTGCTTACCGGCCTAAAGGTTAGCATGCTTAAAATACGTAAGTCGTTTTGTTCAACAAATTTGAGTAGATAACTCAGCAGTTGTTTGCATCAGAGCGACAATTTTTGAGATAGTTATTAAAACTGTTTAAAGGTTGTCAAACGTTGTTTCTCGTTGTATATCCTTTAATTCTAGAGTTAAATTGATAAATAACGTGTACGAATTTGTTTAACGCATTTGTTTTGGTTACTCGACGTCTTCGTTCTCGTGTAGCCTACATATTGCGTTTTTTTTTAATTTGCTTACCGGGCTAAAGGTTAGCATGTTTAAAATACGTAAGTCGTTTTGTTCAACAAATTTGAGTAGATAACTCAGCAGTTGTTTGCATCAGAGCGACAATTTTTGAGATAGTTATTAAAACTATTTAAAGGTTGTCAAACGTTGTTTCTCGTTGTATATCCTTTAATTCTAGAGTTAAATTGATAAATAACGTGTACGAATTTGTTTAACGCATTTGGTTTGGTTACTCGACGTCTCCGTTCTCGTGTAGCCTACATATTGCGTTTTTTTTTTAATTTGCTTACCGGGCTAAAGGTTAGCATGCTTAAAATACGTAAGTCGTTTTGTTCAACAAATTTGAGTAGATAACTCAGCAGTTGTTTCCATCAGAGCGACAATTTTTGAGATAGTTATTAAAACTGTTTAAAGGTTGTCAAACGGCGTTTCTCGTTGTATATCCTTTAATTCTAGAGTTAAATTGATAAATAGCGTGTACGAATTTGTTTAACGCATTTGTTTTGGTTACTCGACGTCTCCGTCATCGTGTAGCCTACATATTGCGTTTTTTTTTTTTAATTTGCTTACCGGCCTAAAGGTTAGCATGCTTGTAAGTCGTTTTGTTCAACAAATTTGAGTAGATAACTCAGCAGTTGTTTGCATCAGAGCGACAATTTTTGAGATAGTTATTAAAACTGTTTAAAGGTTGTCAAACGTTGTTTCTCGTTGTATATCCTTTAATTCTAGAGTTAAATTGATAAATAACGTGTGCGAATTTGTTTAACGCATTTGTTTTGGTTACTCGACGTCTCCGTTCTCGTGTAGCCTACATATTGCTTTTTTTTTTAATTTGCTTACCGGGCTAAAGGTTAGCATGCTTAAAATACGTAAGTCGTTTTGTTCAACAAATTTAAGTAGATAACTCATCAGTTGTTTGCATCAGAGCGACAATTTTTGAGATAGTTATTAAAACTGTTTAAAGGTTGTCAAACGTTGTTTCTCGTTGTATATCCTTTAATTCTAGAGTTAAATTGATAAATAACGTGTACGAATTTGTTTAACGCATTTGTTTTGGTTACTCGACGTCTCCGTTCTCGTGTAGCCTACATATTGCGTTTTTTTTTTAATTTGCTTACCGGGCTAAAGGTTAGCATGCTTAAAATACGTAAGTCGTTTTGTTCAACAAATTTAAGTAGATAACTCATCAGTTGCTTGCATCAGAGCGACAATTTTTGAGATAGTTATTAAAACTGTTTAAAGGTTGTCAAACGTTGTTTCTCGTTGTATATCCTTTAATTCTAGAGTTAAATTGATAAATAACGTGTACGAATTTGTTTAACGTATTTGTTTTGGTTACTCGAACTCTCCGTTCTCGTGTAGCCTACATATTGCGTTTTTTTTTTTTTTAATTTGCTTACCGGGCTAAATGTTAGCATGCTTAAAATACGTGAGTCGTTTTGTTCAACAAATTTGAGTAGATAACTCAGCAGTTGTTTGCATCAGAGCGACAATTTTTGAGATAGTTATTAAAACTGTTTAAAGGTTGTCAAACGTTGTTTCTCGTTGTATATCCTTTAATTCTAGAGTTAAATTGATAAATAACGTGTACGAATTTGTTTAACGCATTTGTTTTGGTTACTCGACGTCTCCGTTCTCGTGTAGCCTACATATTGCGTTTTTTTTTAATTTGCTTACCGGGCTAAAGGTTAGCATGTTTAAAATACGTAAGTCGTTTTGTTCAACAAATTTGAGTAGATAACTCAGCAGTTGTTTGCATCAGAGCGACAATTTTTGAGATAGTTATTAAAACTATTTAAAGGTTGTCAAACGTTGTTTCTCGTTGTATATCCTTTAATTCTAGAGTTAAATTGATAAATAACGTGTACGAATTTGTTTAACGCATTTGTTTTGGTTACTCGACGTCTCCGTTCTCGTGTAGCTTTATATTGCGTTTTTTTTTTAATTTGCTTACCGGGCTAAAGGTTAGCATGCTTAAAATACGTAAGTCGTTTTGTTCAACAAATTTGAGTAGATAACTCAGCAGTTGTTTCCATCAGAGCGACAATTTTTGAGATAGTTATTAAAACTGTTTAAAGGTTGTCAAACGGCGTTTCTCGTTGTATATCCTTTAATTCTAGAGTTAAATTGATAAATAGCGTGTACGAATTTGTTTAACGCATTTGTTTTGGTTACTCGACGTCTCCGTTCTCGTGTAGCCTACATATTGCGTTTTTTTTTTTTAATTTGCTTACCGGCCTAAAGGTTAGCATGCTTGTAAGTCGTTTTGTTCAACAAATTTGAGTAGATAACTCAGCAGTTGTTTGCATCAGAGCGACAATTTTTGAGATAGTTATTAAAACTGTTTAAAGGTTGTCAAACGTTGTTTCTCGTTGTATATCCTTTAATTCTAGAGTTAAATTGATAAATAACGTGTACGAATTTGTTTAACGCATTTGTTTTGGTTACTCGACGTCTCCGTTCTCGTGTAGCCTACATATTGCGTTTTTTTTTTAATTTGCTTACCGGGCTAAAGGTTAGCATGCTTAAAATACGTAAGTCGTTTTGTTCAACAAATTTGAGTAGATAACTCAGCAGTTGTTTGCATCAGAGCGACAATTTTTGAGATAGTTATTAAAACTGTTTAAAGGTTGTCAAACGTTGTTTCTCGTTATATATCCTTTAATTCTAGAGTTAAATTGATAAATAACGTGGACGATTTTGTTTAACGCATTTGTTTTGGTTACTCGAAGTCTCCGTTCTCGTGTAGCCTACATTTTGCGTTTTTTTTTTTAATTTGCTTACCGGGCTAAAGGTTAGCATGCTTAAAATACGTAAGTCGTTTGTTTCAACAAATTTGAGTAGATAACTCATCAGTTGTTTGCATCAGAGCGACAATTTTTGAGATAGTTATTAAAACTGTTTAAAGCTTGTCAAACGTTGTTTCTCGTTGTATATCTTTTAATTCTAGAGTTAAATTGATAAATAACGTGTACGAATTTGTTTAACGCATTTGTTTTGGTTACTCGACGTCACCGTTCTCGTGTAGCCTACATATTGCGTTTTTTTTTTTTAATTTGCTTACCGGGCTAAAGGTTAGCATGCTTAAAATACGTAAGTCGTTTTGTTCAACAAATTTAAGTAGATAACTCATCAGTTGTTTGCATCAGAGCGACAATTTTTGAGATAGTTATTAAAACTGTTTAAAGGTTGTCAAACGTTGTTTCTCGTTGTATATCCTTTAATTCTAGAGTTAAATTGATAAATAACGTGTACGAATTTGTTTAACGCATTTGTTTTGGTTACTCGACGTCTCCGTTCTCGTGTAGCCTACATATTGCGTTTTTTTTTTTTTAATTTGCTTACCGGGCTAAAGGTTAGCATGCTTAAAATACGTAAGTCGTTTTGTGCAACAAATTTGAGTAGATAACTCAGCAGTTGTTTGCATCAGAGCGACAATTTTTGAGATAGTTATTAAAACTGTTTAAAGGTTGTCAAACGTTGTTTCTCGTTGTATATCCTTTAATTCTAGAGTTAAATTGATAAATAACGTGTACGAATTTGTTTAACGCATTTGTTTTGGTTACTCGACGTCTCCGTTCTCGTGTAGCCTACATATGGCGTTTTTTTTAATTTGCTTACCGGGCTAAAGGTTAGCATGCTTAAAATACGTAAGTAGTTTTGTTCAACATATTTGAGTAGATAACTCAGCAGTTGTTTGCATCAGAGCGACAATTTTTGAGATAGTTATTAAAACTGTTTCAAGGTTGTCAAACGTTGTTTCTCGTTGTATATCCTTTAATTCTAGAGTTAAATTGATAAATAACGTGTACGAATTTGTTTAACGCATTTGTTTTGGTTACTCGACGTCTCCGTTCTCGTGTAGCCTACATATTGCGTTTTTTTTTTTTAAATTTGCTTACCGGGCTAAAGGTTAGCATGCTTAAAATACGTAAGTCGTTTTGTTCAACAAATTTAAGTAGATAACTCATCAGTTGTTTGCATCAGAGCGACAATTTTTGAGATAGTTATTAAAACTATTTAAAGGTTGTCAAACGTTGTTTCTCGTTGTATATCCTTTAATTCTAAAGTTAAATTGATAAATAACGTGTACGAATTTGTTTAACGCATTTGTTTTGGTTACTCGACGTTCCGTTCTCGTGTAGCCTACATATTGGGTTTTTTTTTTTTTTTTTAATTTGCTTACCGGGCTAAAGGTTAGCATGCTTAAAATACGTAAGTCGTTTTGTTCAACAAATTTGAGTAGATAACTCAGCAGTTGTTTGCACCAGAGCGACAATTTTTGAGATAGTTATTAAAACTGTTTAAAGGTTGTCAAACGTTGTTTCGCGTTGTATATCCTTTAATTCTAGAGTTAAATTGATAAATAACGTGTACGAATTTGTTTAACGCATTTGTTTTGGTTACTCGAAGTCTCCGTTCTCGTGTAGCCTACATATTGCGTTTTTTTTTTTTTTTAATTTGCTTACCGGGCTAAAGGTTAGCATGCTTAAAATACGTAAGTCGTTTTGTTCAACAAATTTGAGTAGATAACTCATCAGTTGTTGGCATCAGAGCGACAATTTTTGAGATAGTTATTAAAACTGTTTAAAGCTTGTCAAACGTTGTTTCTCGTTGTATATCCTTTAATTCTAGAGTTAAATTGATAAATAGCGTGTACGAATTTGTTTAACGCATTTGTTTTGGTTATTCGACGTCTCCGTTCTCGTGTAGCCTACATATTACGTTTTTTTTTTTTAATTTGCTTACCGGGCTAAAGGTTAGCATGCTTAAAATACGTAAGTCGTTTTGTTCAACAAATTTAAGTAGATAACTCATCAGTTGTTTGCATCAGAGCGACAATTTTTGAGATAGTTATTAAAACTGTTTAAAGGTTGTCAAACGTTGTTTCTCGTTGTATATCCTTTAATTCTAGAGTTAAATTGATAAATAACGTGTACGAATTTGTTTAACGCATTTGTTTTGGTTACTCGACGTCTCCGTTCTCGTGTAGCCTACATATTGCGTTTTTTTTTAAATTTGCTTACCGGGATAAAGCTTAGCATACTTAAAATACGTAAGTCGTTTTGTTCAACAAATTTGAGTAGATAACTCAGCAGTTGTTTCCATCAGAGCGACAATTTTTGAGATAGTTATTAAACTGTTTAAAGGTTGTCAAACGTTGTTTCTCGTTGTATATCCTTTAATTCTAGAGTTAAATTGATAAATAACGTGTACGAATTTGTTTAACGCATTTGTTTTTGGTTACTCGACGTCTCCGTTCTCGTGTAGCCTACATATTGCGTTTTTTTTAATTTGCTTACCGGGCTAAAGGTTAGCATGTTTAAAATACGTAAGTCGTTTTGTTCAACAAATTTGAGTAGATAACTCAGCAGTTGTTTGCATCAGAGCGACAATTTTTGAGATAGTTATTAAAACTGTTTAAAGGTTGTCAAACGTTGTTTCTCGTTGTATATCCTTTAATTCTAGAGTTAAATTGATAAAAAACGTGTACGAATTTGTTTAACGCATTTGTTTTGGTTACTCGACGTCTCCGTTCTCGTGTAGCCTACATATTGCGTTTTTTTTTTAATTTGCTTACCGGGCTAAAGGTTAGCATGCTTAAAATACGTAAGTCGTTTTGTTCAACAAATTTAAGTAGATAACTCATCGGTTGTTTGCATCAGAGCGACAATTTTTGAGATAGTTATTAAAACTGTTTAAAGGTTGTCAAACGTTGTTTCTCGTTGTATATCCTTTAATTCTAGAGTTAAATTGATAAATAACGTGTACGAATTTGTTTAACGCATTTGTTTTGGTTACTCGACGTCTCCGTTCTCGTGTAGCCTACATATTGCGTTTTTTTTTTTTTAATTTGCTTACCGGGCTAAAGGTTAGCATGCTTAAAATACGTAAGTCGTTTTGTGCAACAAATTTGAGTAGATAACTCAGCAGTTGTTTGCATCAGAGCGACAATTTTTGAGATAGTTATTAAAACTGTTTAAAGGTTGTCAAACGTTGTTTCTCGTTGTATATCCTTTAATTCTAGAGTTAAATTGATAAATAACGTGTACGAATTTGTTTAACGCATTTGTTTTGGTTACTCGACGTCTCCGTTCTCGTGTAGCCTACATATGGCGTTTTTTTTAATTTGCTTACCGGGCTAAAGGTTAGCATGCTTAAAATACGTAAGTAGTTTTGTTCAACATATTTGAGTAGATAACTCAGCAGTTGTTTGCATCAGAGCGACAATTTTTGAGATAGTTATTAAAACTGTTTCAAGGTTGTCAAACGTTGTTTCTCGTTGTATATCCTTTAATTCTAGAGTTAAATTGATAAATAACGTGTACGAATTTGTTTAACGCATTTGTTTTGGTTACTCGACGTCTCCGTTCTCGTGTAGCCTACATATTGCGTTTTTTTTTTTAAATTTGCTTACCGGGCTAAAGGTTAGCATGCTTAAAATACGTAAGTCGTTTTGTTCAACAAATTTAAGTAGATAACTCATCAGTTGTTTGCATCAGAGCGACAATTTTTGAGATAGTTATTAAAACTATTTAAAGGTTGTCAAACGTTGTTTCTCGTTGTATATCCTTTAATTCTAAAGTTAAATTGATAAATAACGTGTACGAATTTGTTTAACGCATTTGTTTTGGTTACTCGACGTTCCGTTCTCGTGTAGCCTACATATTGGGTTTTTTTTTTTTTTTTTTAATTTGCTTACCGGGCTAAAGGTTAGCATGCTTAAAATACGTAAGTCGTTTTGTTCAACAAATTTGAGTAGATAACTCAGCAGTTGTTTGCATCAGAGCGACAATTTTTGAGATAGTTATTAAAACTGTTTAAAGGTTGTCAAACGTTGTTTCGCGTTGTATATCCTTTAATTCTAGAGTTAAATTGATAAATAACGTGTACGAATTTGTTTAACGCATTTGTTTTGGTTACTCGAAGTCTCCGTTCTCGTGTAGCCTACATATTGCGTTTTTTTTTTTTTTTTAATTTGCTTACCGGGCTAAAGGTTAGCATGCTTAAAATACGTAAGTCGTTTTGTTCAACAAATTTGAGTAGATAACTCATCAGTTGTTGGCATCAGAGCGACAATTTTTGAGATAGTTATTAAAACTGTTTAAAGCTTGTCAAACGTTGTTTCTCGTTGTATATCCTTTAATTCTAGAGTTAAATTGATAAATAGCGTGTACGAATTTGTTTAACGCATTTGTTTTGGTTATTCGACGTCTCCGTTCTCGTGTAGCCTACATATTACGTTTTTTTTTTTAATTTGCTTACCGGGCTAAAGGTTAGCATGCTTAAAATACGTAAGTCGTTTTGTTCAACAAATTTAAGTAGATAACTCATCAGTTGTTTGCATCAGAGCGACAATTTTTGAGATAGTTATTAAAACTGTTTAAAGGTTGTCAAACGTTGTTTCTCGTTGTATATCCTTTAATTCTAGAGTTAAATTGATAAATAACGTGTACGAATTTGTTTAACGCATTTGTTTTGGTTACTCGACGTCTCCGTTCTCGTGTAGCCTACATATTGCGTTTTTTTTTTTTAAATTTGCTTACCGGGATAAAGCTTAGCATACTTAAAATACGTAAGTCGTTTTGTTCAACAAATTTGAGTAGATAACTCAGCAGTTGTTTCCATCAGAGCGACAATTTTTGAGATAGTTATTAAAACTGTTTAAAGGTTGTCAAACGTTGTTTCTCGTTGTATATCCTTTAATTCTAGAGTTAAATTGATAAATAACGTGTACGAATTTGTTTAACGCATTTGTTTTTGGTTACTCGACGTCTCCGTTCTCGTGTAGCCTACATATTGCGTTTTTTTTTAATTTGCTTACCGGGCTAAAGGTTAGCATGTTTAAAATACGTAAGTCGTTTTGTTCAACAAATTTGAGTAGATAACTCAGCAGTTGTTTGCATCAGAGCGACAATTTTTGAGATAGTTATTAAAAATGTTTAAAGGTTGTCAAACGTTGTTTCTCGTTGTATATCCTTTAATTCTAGAGTTAAATTGATAAAAAACGTGTACGAATTTGTTTAACGCATTTGTTTTGGTTACTCGACGTCTCCGTTCTCGTGTAGCCTACATATTGCGTTTTTTTTTTTAATTTGCTTACCGGGCTAAAGGTTAGCATGCTTAAAATACGTAAGTCGTTTTGTTCAACAAATTTAAGTAGATAACTCATCGGTTGTTTGCATCAGAGCGACAATTTTTGAGATAGTTATTAAAACTGTTTAAAGGTTGTCAAACGTTGTTTCTCGTTGTATATCCTTTAATTCTAGAGTTAAATTGATAAATAACGTGTACGAATTTGTTTAACGCATTTGTTTTGGTTACTCGACGTCTCCGTTCTCGTGTAGCCTACATATTGCGGTTTTTTTTTTTAATTTGCTTACCGGGCTAAAGGTTAGCATGCTTAAAATACGTAAGTCGTTTTGTTCAACAAATTTAAGTAGATAACTCATCGGTTGTTTGCATCAGAGCGACAATTTTTGAGATAGTTATTAAAACTGTTGAAAGGTTGTCAAACGTTGTTTCTCGTTGTATATCCTTTAATTCTAAAGTTAAATTGATAAATAACGTGTACGAATTTGTTTAACGCATTTGTTTTGGTTACTCGACGTCTACGTTCTCGTGTAGCTTACATATTGCGTTTTTTTTTTTAATTTGCTTACCGGGCTAAAGATTAGCGGGCTTAAAATACGTAAGTCGTTTTGTTCAACAAATTTGAGTAGATAACTCAGCAGTTGTTTCCATCAGAGCGACAATTTTTGAGATAGTTATTAAAACTGTTTAAAGGTTGTCAAACGTTGTTTCTCGTTGTATATCCTTTAATTCTAGAGTTAAATTGATAAATAACGTGTACGAATTTGTTTAACGCATTTGTTTTGGTTACTCGACGTCTCCGTTCTCATGTAGCCTACATATTGCGTTTTTTTTTTAATTTGCTTACCGGGCTAAAGGTTAGCATGCTTAAAATACGTAAGTCGTTTTGCTCAACAAATTTGAGTAGATAACTCAGCAGTTGTTTGCATCAGAGCGACAATTTTTGAGATAGTTATTAAAACTGTTTAAAGGTTGTCAAACGTTGTTTCTCGTTGTATATCCTTTAATTCTAGAGTTAAATTGATAAATAACGTGTACGAATTTGTTTAACGCATTTGTTTTGGTTACTCGATCTCTCCGTATTGCGTTTTTTTTTTTTAATTTGCTTACCGGGCTAAATGTTAGCATGCTTAAAATACGTGAGTCGTTTTGTTCAACAAATTTGAGTAGATAACTCAGCAGTTGTTTGCATCAGAGCGACAATTTTTGAGATAGTTATTAAAACTGTTTAAAGGTTGTCAAACGTTGTTTCTCGTTGCATATCCTTTAATTCTATAGTTAAATTGATAAATAACGTGTACGAATTTGTTTAACGCATTTGTTTTGGTTACTCGACGTCTCCGTTCTCGTGTAGCCTACATATTGCGTTTTTTTTTTAATTTGCTTACCGGGCTAAAGGTTAGCATGCTTAAAATACGTAAGTCGTTTTGTTCAACAAATTTAAGTAGATAACTTATCAGTTGTTTGCATCAGAGCGACAATTTTTGAGATAGTTATTAAAACTGTTTAAAGGTTGTCAAACGTTGTTTCTCGTTGTATATCCTTTAATTCTAGAGTTAAATTGATAAATAACGTGTACGAATTTGTTTAACGCATTTGTTTTGGTTACTCGATCTCTCCGTATTGCGTTTTTTTTTTTTAATTTGCTTACCGGGCTAAATGTTAGCATGCTTAAAATACGTGAGTCGTTTTGTTCAACAAATTTGAGTAGATAACTCAGCAGTTGTTTGCATCAGAGCGACAATTTTTGAGATAGTTATTAAAACTGTTTAAAGGTTGTCAAACGTTGTTTCTCGTTGCATATCCTTTAATTCTAGAGTTAAATTGATAAATAACGTGTACGAATTTGTTTAACGCATTTGTTTTGGTTACTCGACGTCTCCGTTCTCGTGTAGCCTACATATTGCGTTTTTTTTTAATTTGCTTACCGGGCTAAAGGTTAGCATGTTTAAAATACGTAAGTCGTTTTGTTCAACAAATTTGAGTAGATAACTCAGCAGTTGTTTGCATCAGAGCGACAATTTTTGAGATAGTTATTAAAACTATTTAAAGGTTGTCAAACGTTGTTTCTCGTTGTATATCCTTTAATTCTAGAGTTAAATTGATAAATAACGTGTACGAATTTGTTTAACGCATTTGTTTTGGTTACTCGACGTCTCCGTTCTCGTGTAGCCTACATATTGCGTTTTTTTTTTAATTTGCTTACCGGGCTAAAGGTTAGCATGCTTAAAATACGTAAGTCGTTTTGTTCAACAAATTTGAGTAGATAACTCAGCAGTTGTTTCCATCAGAGCGACAATTTTTGAGATAGTTATTAAAACTGTTTAAAGGTTGTCAAACGGCGTTTCTCGTTGTATATCCTTTAATTCTAGAGTTAAATTGATAAATAGCGTGTACGAATTTGTTTAACGCATTTGTTTTGGTTACTCGACGTCTCCGTTCTCGTGTAGCCTACATATTGCGTTTTTTTTTTAATTTGCTTACCGGCCTAAAGGTTAGCATGCTTAAAATACGTAAGTCGTTTTGCTCAACAAATTTGAGTAGATAGCTCAGCAGTTGTTTGCATCAGAGCGACAATTTTTGAGATAGTTATTAAAACTGTTTAAAGGTTGTCAAACGTTGTTTCTCGTTGTATATCCTTTAATTCTAGAGTTAAATTGATAAATAACGTGTTCGAATTTGTTTAACGCATTTGTTTTGGTTACTCGACGTCTCTGTTCTCGTGTAGCCTACATATTGCGTTTTTTTTTAATTTGCTTACCGGGCTAAAGGTTAGCATGTTTAAAATACGTAAGTCGTTTTGTTCAACAAATTTGGGTAGATAACTCAGCAGTTGTTTGCATCAGAGCGACAATTTTTGAGATAGTTATTAAAACTATTTAAAGGTTGTCAAACGTTGTTTCTCGTTGTATATCCTTTAATTCTAGAGTTAAATTGATAAATAACGTGTACGAATTTGTTTAACGCATTTGTTTTGGTTACTCGACGTCTCCGTTCTCGTGTAGCCTACATATTGCGTTTTTTTTTTAATTTGCTTACCGGGCTAAAGGTTAGCATGCTTAAAATACGTAAGTCGTTTTGTTCAACAAATTTGAGTAGATAACTCAGCAGTTGTTTCCATCAGAGCGACAATTTTTGAGATAGTTATTAAAACTGTTTAAAGGTTGTCAAACGGCGTTTCTCGTTGTATATCCTTTAATTCTAGAGTTAAATTGATAAATAGCGTGTACGAATTTGTTTAACGCATTTGTTTTGGTTACTCGACGTCTCCGTTCTCGTGTAGCCTACATATTGCGTTTTTTTTTTTTAATTTGCTTACCGGCCTAAAGGTTAGCATGCTTGTAAGTCGTTTTGTTCAACAAATTTGAGTAGATAACTCAGCAGTTGTTTGCATCAGAGCGACAATTTTTGAGATAGTTATTAAAACTGTTTAAAGGTTGTCAAACGTTGTTTCTCGTTGTATATCCTTTAATTCTAGAGTTAAATTGATAAATAACGTGTGCGAATTTGTTTAACGCATTTGTTTTGGTTACTCGACGTCTCCGTTCTCGTGTAGCCTACATATTGCTTTTTTTTTTAATTTGCTTACCGGGCTAAAGGTTAGCATGCTTAAAATACGTAAGTCGTTTCGTTCAACAAATTTAAGTAGATAACTCAACAGTTGTTTGCATCAGAGCGACAATTTTTGAGATAGTTATTAAAACTGTTTAAAGGTTGTCAAACGTTGTTTCTCGTTGTATATCCTTTAATTCTAGAGTTAAATTGATAAATAACATGTACGAATTTGTTTAACGCATTTGTTTTGGTTACTCGACGTCTCCGTTCTCGTGTAGCCTACATATTGCGTTTTTTTTTTAATTTGCTTACCGGGCTAAAGGTTAGCATGCTTAAAATACGTAAGTCGTTTTGTTCAACAAATTTAAGTAGATAACTCATCAGTTGTTTGCATCAGAGCGACAATTTTTGAGATAGTTATTAAAACTGTTTAAAGGTTGTCAAACGTTGTTTCTCGTTGTATATCCTTTAATTCTAGAGTTAATTTGATAAATAACGTGTACGAATTTGTTTAACGTATTTGTTTTGGTTACTCGACCTCTCCGTTCTCGTGTAGCCTACATATTGCGTTTTTTTTTTTTTAATTTGCTTACCGGGCTAAATGTTAGCATGCTTAAAATACGTGAGTCGTTTTGTTCAACAAATTTGAGTAGATAACTCAGCAGTTGTTTGCATCAGAGCGACAATTTTTGAGATAGTTATTAAAACTGTTTAAAGGTTGTCAAACGTTGTTTCTCGTTGTATATCCTTTAATTCTAGAGTTAAGTTGATAAATAACGTGTACGAATTTGTTTAACGCATTTGTTTTGGTTACTCGACGTCTCCGTTCTCGTGTAGCCTACATATTGCGTTTTTTTTTAATTTGCTTACCGGGCTAAAGGTTAGCATGTTTAAAATACGTAAGTCGTTTTGTTCAACAAATTTGAGTAGATAACTCAGCAGTTGTTTGCATCAGAGCGACAATTTTTGAGATAGTTATTAAAACTATTTAAAGGTTGTCAAACGTTGTTTCTCGTTGTATATCCTTTAATTCTAGAGTTAAATTGATAAATAACGTGTACGAATTTGTTTAACGCATTTGTTTTGGTTACTCGACGTCTCCGTTCTCGTGTAGCCTACATATTGCGTTTTTTTTTTTTAATTTGCTTACCGGGCTAAAGGTTAGCATGCTTAAAATACGTAAGTCGTTTTGTTCAACAAATTTGAGTAGATAACTCAGCAGTTGTTTCCATCAGAGCGACAATTTTTGAGATAGTTATTAAAACTGTTTAAAGGTTTCAAACGGCGTTTCTCGTTGTATATCCTCTAATTCTAGAGTTAAATTGATAAATAGCGTGTACGAATTTGTTTAACGCATTTGTTTTGGTTACTCGACGTCTCCGTTCTCGTGTAGCCTACATATTGCGTTTTTTTTTTTTAATTTGCTTACCGGCCTAAAGGTTAGCATGCTTGTAAGTCGTTTTGTTCAACAAATTTGAGTAGATAACTCAGCAGTTGTTTGCATCAGAGCGACAATTTTTGAAATAGTTATTAAAACTGTTTAAAGGTTGTCAAACGTTGTTTCTCGTTGTATATCCTTTAATTCTAGAGTTAAATTGATAAATAACGTGTACGAATTTGTTTAACGCATTTGTTTTGGTTACTCGACGTCTCCGTTCTCGTGTAGCCTACATATTGCGTTTTTTTTTTAATTTGCTTACCGGGCTAAAGGTTAGCATGCTTAAAATACGTAAGTCGTTTTGTTCAACAAATTTGAGTAGATAACTCAGCAGTTGTTTGCATCAGAGCGACAATTTTTGAGATAGTTATTAAAACTGTTTAAAGGTTGTCAAACGTTGTTTCTCGTTGTATATCCTTTAATTCTAGAGTTAAATTGATAAATAACGTGGACGATTTTGTTTAACGCATTTGTTTTGGTTACTCGAAGTCTCCGTTCTCGTGTAGCCTACATTTTGCGTTTTTTTTTTTAATTTGCTTACCGGGCTAAAGGTTAGCATGCTTAAAATACGTAAGTCGTTTGTTTCAACAAATTTGAGTAGATAACTCATCAGTTGTTTGCATCAGAGCGACAATTTTTGAGATAGTTATTAAAACTGTTTAAAGCTTGTCAAACGTTGTTTCTCGTTGCATATCTTTTAATTCTAGAGTTAAATTGATAAATAACGTGTACGAATTTGTTTAACGCATTTGTTTTGGTTACTCGACGTCACCGTTCTCGTGTAGCCTACATATTGCGTTTTTTTTTTTAATTTGCTTACCGGGCTAAAGGTTAGCATGCTTAAAATACGTAAGTGGTTTTGTTCAACAAATTTAAGTAGATAACTCATCAGTTGTTTGCATCAGAGCGACAATTTTTGAGATAGTTATTAAAACTGTTTAAAGGTTGTCAAACGTTGTTTCTCGTTGTATATCCTTTAATTCTAGAGTTAAATTGATAAATAACGTGTACGAATTTGTTTAACGCATTTGTTTTGGTTACTCGACGTCTCCGTTCTCGTGTAGCCTACATATTGCGTTTTTTTTTTTAATTTGCTTACCGGGCTAAAGGTTAGCATGCTTAAAATACGTAAGTCGTTTTTTGCAACAAATTTGAGTAGATAACTCAGCAGTTGTTTGCATCAAAGCGACAATTTTTGAGATAGTTATTAAAACTGTTTAAAGGTTGTCAAACGTTGTTTCTCGTTGTATATCCTTTAATTCTAGAGTTAAATTGATAAATAACGTGTACGAATTTGTTTAACGCATTTGTTTTGGTTACTCGACGTCTCCGTTCTCGTGTAGCCTACATATGGCGTTTTTTTTAATTTGCTTACCGGGCTAAAGGTTAGCATGCTTAAAATACGTAAGTAGTTTTGTTCAACATATTTGAGTAGATAACTCAGCAGTTGTTTGCATCAGAGCGACAATTTTTGAGATAGTTATTAAAACTGTTTCAAGGTTGTCAAACGTTGTTTCTCGTTGTATATCCTTTAATTCTAGAGTTAAATTGATAAATAACGTGTACGAATTTGTTTAACGCATTTGTTTTGGTTACTCGACGTCTCCGTTCTCGTGTAGCCTACATATTGCGTTTTTTTTTTTAATTTGCTTACCGGGCTAAAGGTTAGCATGCTTAAAATACGTAAGTCGTTTTGTTCAACAAATTTAAGTAGATAACTCATCAGTTGTTTGCATCAGAGCGACAATTTTTGAGATAGTTATTAAAACTATTTAAAGGTTGTCAAACGTTGTTTCTCGTTGTATATCCTTTAATTCTAAAGTTAAATTGATAAATAACGTGTACGAATTTGTTTAACGCATTTGTTTTGGTTACTCGACGTCTCCGTTCTGGTGTAGCCTACATATTGGGGTTTTTTTTTTTTTAATTTGCTTACCGGGCTAAAGGTTAGCATGCTTAAAATACGTAAGTCGTTTTGTTCAACAAATTTGAGTAGATAACTCAGCAGTTGTTTGCATCAGAGCGACAATTTTTGAGATAGTTATTAAAACTGTTTAAAGGTTGTCAAACGTTGTTTCGCGTTGTATATCCTTTAATTCTAGAGTTAAATTGATAAATAACGTGTACGAATTTGTTTAACGCATTTGTTTTGGTTACTCGAAGTCTCCGTTCTCGTGTAGCCTACATATTGCGTTTTTTTTTTTAATTTGCTTACCGGGATAAAGGTTAGCATACTTAAAATACGTAAGTCGTTTTGTTCAACAAATTTGAGTAGATAACTCAGCAGTTGTTTCCATCAGAGCGACAATTTTTGAGATAGTTATTAAAACTGTTTAAAGGTTGTCAAACGTTGTTTCTCGTTGTATATCCTTTAATTCTAGAGTTAAATTGATAAATAACGTGTACGAATTTGTTTAATGCATTTGTTTTGGTTACTCGACGTCTCCGTTCTCGTGTAGCCTACATATTGCGTTTTTTTTTTAAATTTGCTTACCGGGATAAAGGTTAGCATACTTAAAATACGTAAGTCGTTTTGTTCAACAAATTTGAGTAGATAACTCAGCAGTTGTTTCCATCAGAGCGACAATTTTTGAGATAGTTATTAAAACTGTTTAAAGGTTGTCAAACGTTGTTTCTCGTTGTATATCCTTTAATTGTAGAGTTAAATTGATAAATAACGTGTGCGAATTTGTTTAACGCATTTGTTTTGGTTACTCGACGTCTCCGTTCTCGTGTAGCCTACATATTGCTTTTTTTTTTAATTTGCTTACCGGGCTAAAGGTTAGCATGCTTAAAATACGTAAGTCGTTTCGTTCAACAAATTTAAGTAGATAACTCAACAGTTGTTTGCATCAGAGCGACAATTTTTGAGATAGTTATTAAAACTGTTTAAAGGTTGTCAAACGTTGTTTCTCGTTGTATATCCTTTAATTCTAGAGTTAAATTGATAAATAACATGTACGAATTTGTTTAACGCATTTGTTTTGGTTACTCGACGTCTCCGTTCTCGTGTAGCCTACATATTGCGTTTTTTTTTTAATTTGCTTACCGGGCTAAAGGTTAGCATGCTTAAAATACGTAAGTCGTTTTGTTCAACAAATTTAAGTAGATAACTCATCAGTTGTTTGCATCAGAGCGACAATTTTTGAGATAGTTATTAAAACTGTTTAAAGGTTGTCAAACGTTGTTTCTCGTTGTATATCCTTTAATTCTAGAGTTAAATTGATAAATAACATGTACGAATTTGTTTAACGCATTTGTTTTGGTTACTCGACGTCTCCGTTCTCGTGTAGCCTACATATTGCGTTTTTTTTTTAATTTGCTTACCGGGCTAAAGGTTAGCATGCTTAAAATACGTAAGTCGTTTTGTTCAACAAATTTAAGTAGATAACTCATCAGTTGTTTGCATCAGAGCGACAATTTTTGAGATAGTTATTAAAACTGTTTAAAGGTTGTCAAACGTTGTTTCTCGTTGTATATCCTTTAATTCTAGAGTTAATTTGATAAATAACGTGTACGAATTTGTTTAACGTATTTGTTTTGGTTACTCGACCTCTCCGTTCTCGTGTAGCCTACATATTGCGTTTTTTTTTTTTAATTTGCTTACCGGGCTAAATGTTAGCATGCTTAAAATACGTGAGTCGTTTTGTTCAACAAATTTGAGTAGATAACTCAGCAGTTGTTTGCATCAGAGCGACAATTTTTGAGATAGTTATTAAAACTGTTTAAAGGTTGTCAAACGTTTTTTCTCGTTGTATATCCTTTAATTCTAGAGTTAAGTTGATAAATAACGTGTACGAATTTGTTTAACGCATTTGTTTTGGTTACTCGACGTCTCCGTTCTCGTGTAGCCTACATATTGCGTTTTTTTTTTTAATTTGCTTACCGGGCTAAAGGTTAGCATGTTTAAAATACGTAAGTCGTTTTGTTCAACAAATTTGAGTAGATAACTCAGCAGTTGTTTGCATCAGAGCGACAATTTTTGAGATAGTTATTAAAACTATTTAAAGGTTGTCAAACGTTGTTTCTCGTTGTATATCCTTTAATTCTAGAGTTAAATTGATAAATAACGTGTACGAATTTGTTTAACGCATTTGTTTTGGTTACTCGACGTCTCCGTTCTCGTGTAGCCTACATATTGCGTTTTTTTTTTTAATTTGCTTACCGGGCTAAAGGTTAGCATGCTTAAAATACGTAAGTCGTTTTGTTCAACAAATTTGAGTAGATAACTCAGCAGTTGTTTCCATCAGAGCGACAATTTTTGAGATAGTTGTTAAAACTGTTTAAAGGTTTCAAACGGCGTTTCTCGTTGTATATCCTCTAATTCTAGAGTTAAATTGATAAATAGCGTGTACGAATTTGTTTAACGCATTTGTTTTGGTTACTCGACGTCTCCGTTCTCGTGTAGCCTACATATTGCGTTTTTTTTTTTTAATTTGCTTACCGGCCTAAAGGTTAGCATGCTTGTAAGTCGTTTTGTTCAACAAATTTGAGTAGATAACTCAGCAGTTGTTTGCATCAGAGCGACAATTTTTGAGATAGTTATTAAAACTGTTTAAAGGTTGTCAAACGTTGTTTCTCGTTGTATATCCTTTAATTCTAGAGTTAAATTGATAAATAACGTGTACGAATTTGTTTAACGCATTTGTTTTGGTTACTCGACGTCTCCGTTCTCGTGTAGCCTACATATTGCGTTTTTTTTTTAATTTGCTTACCGGGCTAAAGGTTAGCATGCTTAAAATACGTAAGTCGTTTTGTTCAACAAATTTGAGTAGATAACTCAGCAGTTGTTTGCATCAGAGCGACAATTTTTGAGATAGTTATTAAAACTGTTTAAAGGTTGTCAAACGTTGTTTCTCGTTGTATATCCTTTAATTCTAGAGTTAAATTGATAAATAACGTGGACGATTTTGTTTAACGCATTTGTTTTGGTTACTCGAAGTCTCCGTTCTCGTGTAGCCTACATTTTGCGTTTTTTTTTTTAATTTGCTTACCGGGCTAAAGGTTAGCATGCTTAAAATACGTAAGTCGTTTGTTTCAACAAATTTGAGTAGATAACTCATCAGTTGTTTGCATCAGAGCGACAATTTTTGAGATAGTTATTAAAACTGTTTAAAGCTTGTCAAACGTTGTTTCTCGTTGTATATCTTTTAATTCTAGAGTTAAATTGATAAATAACGTGTACGAATTTGTTTAACGCATTTGTTTTGGTTACTCGACGTCACCGTTCTCGTGTAGCCTACATATTGCGTTTTTTTTTTTTAATTTGCTTACCGGGCTAAAGGTTAGCATGCTTAAAATACGTAAGTGGTTTTGTTCAACAAATTTAAGTAGATAACTCATCAGTTGTTTGCATCAGAGCGACAATTTTTGAGATAGTTATTAAAACTGTTTAAAGGTTGTCAAACGTTGTTTCTCGTTGTATATCCTTTAATTCTAGAGTTAAATTGATAAATAACGTGTACGAATTTGTTTAACGCATTTGTTTTGGTTACTCGACGTCTCCGTTCTCGTGTAGCCTACATATTGCGTTTTTTTTTTTAATTTGCTTACCGGGCTAAAGGTTAGCATGCTTAAAATACGTAAGTCGTTTTTTGCAAAAAATTTGAGTAGATAACTCAGCAGTTGTTTGCATCAAAGCGACAATTTTTGAGATAGTTATTAAAACTGTTTAAAGGTTGTCAAACGTTGTTTCTCGTTGTATATCCTTTAATTCTAGAGTTAAATTGATAAATAACGTGTACGAATTTGTTTAACGCATTTGTTTTGGTTACTCGACGTCTCCGTTCTCGTGTAGCCTACATATGGCGTTTTTTTTAATTTGCTTACCGGGCTAAAGGTTAGCATGCTTAAAATACGTAAGTAGTTTTGTTCAACATATTTGAGTAGATAACTCAGCAGTTGTTTGCATCAGAGCGACAATTTTTGAGATAGTTATTAAAACTGTTTCAAGGTTGTCAAACGTTGTTTCTCGTTGTATATCCTTTAATTCTAGAGTTAAATTGATAAATAACGTGTACGAATTTGTTTAACGCATTTGTTTTGGTTACTCGACGTCTCCGTTCTCGTGTAGCCTACATATTGCGTTTTTTTTTTTTAATTTGCTTACCGGGCTAAAGGTTAGCATGCTTAAAATACGTAAGTCGTTTTGTTCAACAAATTTAAGTAGATAACTCATCAGTTGTTTGCATCAGAGCGACAATTTTTGAGATAGTTATTAAAACTATTTAAAGGTTGTCAAACGTTGTTTCTCGTTGTATATCCTTTAATTCTAAAGTTAAATTGATAAATAACGTGTACGAATTTGTTTAACGCATTTGTTTTGGTTACTCGACGTCTCCGTTCTCGTGTAGCCTACATATTGGGTTTTTTTTTTTTTTAATTTGCTTACCGGGCTAAAGGTTAGCATGCTTAAAATACGTAAGTCGTTTTGTTCAACAAATTTGAGTAGATAACTCAGCAGTTGTTTGCATCAGAGCGACAATTTTTGAGATAGTTATTAAAACTGTTTAAAGGTTGTCAAACGTTGTTTCGCGTTGTATATCCTTTAATTCTAGAGTTAAATTGATAAATAACGTGTACGAATTTGTTTAACGCATTTGTTTTGGTTACTCGAAGTCTCCGTTCTCGTGTAGCCTACATATTGCGTTTTTTTTTTTTAATTTGCTTACCGGGATAAAGGTTAGCATACTTAAAATACGTAAGTCGTTTTGTTCAACAAATTTGAGTAGATAACTCAGCAGTTGTTTCCATCAGAGCGACAATTTTTGAGATAGTTATTAAAACTGTTTAAAGGTTGTCAAACGTTGTTTCTCGTTGTATATCCTTTAATTCTAGAGTTAAATTGATAAATAACGTGTACGAATTTGTTTAATGCATTTGTTTTGGTTACTCGACGTCTCCGTTCTCGTGTAGCCTACATATTGCGTTTTTTTTTTAAATTTGCTTACCGGGATAAAGGTTAGCATACTTAAAATACGTAAGTCGTTTTGTTCAACAAATTTGAGTAGATAACTCAGCAGTTGTTTCCATCAGAGCGACAATTTTTGAGATAGTTATTAAAACTGTTTAAAGGTTGTCAAACGTTGTTTCTCGTTGTATATCCTTTAATTCTAGAGTTAAATTGATAAATAACGTGTACGAATTTGTTTAACGCATTTGTTTTGGTTACTCGACGTCTCCGTTCTCGTGTAGCCTACATATTGCGTTTTTTTTTTAAATTTGCTTACCGGGATAAAGGTTAGCATACTTAAAATACGTAAGTTGTTTTGTTCAACAAATTTGAGTAGATAACTCAGCAGTTGTTTCCATCAGAGCGACAATTTTTGAGATAGTTATTAAAACTGTTTAAAGGTTGTCAAACGTTGTTTCTCGTTGTATATCCTTTAATTCTAGAGTTAAATTGATAAATAACGTGTACGAATTTGTTTAACGCATTTGTTTTGGTTACTCGACGTCTCCGTTCTCGTGTAGCCTACATATTGCGTTTTTTTTTTAAATTTGCTTACCGGGCTAAAGGTTAGCATGCTTAAAATACGTAAGTCGTTTTGTTCAACAAATTTGAGTAGATAACTCAGCAGTTGTTTGCATCAGAGCGACAATTTTTGAGATAGTTATTAAAACTGTTTAAAGGTTGTCAAACGTTGTTTCGCGTTGTATATCCTTTAATTCTAGAGTTAAATTGATAAATAACGTGTACGAATTTGTTTAACGCATTTGTTTTGGTTACTCGAAGTCTCCGTTCTCGTGTAGCCTACATATTGCGTTTTTTTTTTAAATTTGCTTACCGGGATAAAGGTTAGCATACTTAAAATACGTAAGTCGTTTTGTTCAACAAATTTGAGTAGATAACTCAGCAGTTGTTTCCATCAGAGCGACAATTTTTGAGATAGTTATTAAAACTGTTTAAAGGTTGTCAAACGTTGTTTCTCGTTGTATATCCTTTAATTCTAGAGTTAAATTGATAAATAGCGTGTACGAATTTGTTTAACGCATTTGTTTTGGTTATTCGACGTCTCCGTTCTCGTGTAGCCTACATATTACGTTTTTTTTTTTTAATTTGCTTACCGGGCTAAAGGTTAGCATGCTTAAAATACGTAAGTCGTTTTGTTCAACAAATTTAAGCAGATAACTCATCAGTTGTTTGCATCAGAGCGACAATTTTTGAGATAGTTATTAAAACTGTTTAAAGGTTGTCAAACGTTGTTTCTCGTTGTATATCCTTTAATTCTAGAGTTAAATTGATAAATAACGTGTACGAATTTGTTTAACGCATTTGTTTTGGTTACTCGACGTCTCCGTTCTCGTGTAGCCTACATATTGCGTTTTTTTTTTAAATTTGCTTACCGGGATAAAGGTTAGCATACTTAAAATACGTAAGTCGTTTTGTTCAACAAATTTGAGTAGATAACTCAGCAGTTGTTTCCATCAGAGCGACAATTTTTGAGATAGTTATTAAAACTGTTTAAAGGTTGTCAAACGTTGTTTCTCGTTGTATATCCTTTAATTCTAGAGTTAAATTGATAAATAACGTGTACGAATTTGTTTAACGCATTTGGTTTTGGTTACTCGACGTCTCCGTTCTCGTGTAGCCTACATATTGCGTTTTTTTTTAATTTGCTTACCGGGCTAAAGGTTAGCATGTTTAAAATACGTAAGTCGTTTTGTTCAACAAATTTGAGTAGATAACTCAGCAGTTGTTTGCATCAGAGCGACAATTTTTGAGATAGTTATTAAAACTGTTTAAAGGTTGTCAAACGTTGTTTCTCGTTGTATATCCTTTAATTCTAGAGTTAAATTGATAAAAAACGTGTACGAATTTGTTTAACGCATTTGTTTTGGTTACTCGACGTCTCCGTTCTCGTGTAGCCTACTTATTGCGTTTTTTTTTTAAATTTGCTTACCGGGCTAAAGGTTAGCATGCTTAAAATACGTAAGTCGTTTTGTTCAACAAATTTAAGTAGATAACTCATCGGTTGTTTGCATCAGAGCGACAATTTTTGAGATAGTTATTAAAACTGTTTAAAGGTTGTCAAACGTTGTTTCTCGTTGTATATCCTTTAATTCTAGAGTTAAATTGATAAATAACGTGTACGAATTTGTTTAACGCATTTGTTTTGGTTACTCGACGTCTCCGTTCTCGTGTAGCCTACATATTGCGGTTTTTTTTTTTAATTTGCTTACCGGGCTAAAGGTTAGCATGCTTAAAATACGTAAGTCGTTTTGTTCAACAAATTTAAGTAGATAACTCATCGGTTGTTTGCATCAGAGCGACAATTTTTGAGATAGTTATTAAAACTGTTGAAAGGTTGTCAAACGTTGTTTCTCGTTGTATATCCTTTAATTCTAAAGTTAAATTGATAAATAACGTGTACGAATTTGTTTAACGCATTTGTTTTGGTTACTCGACGTCTACGTTCTCGTGTAGCTTACATATTGCGTTTTTTTTTTAATTTGCTTACCGGGCTAAAGGTTAGCATGTTTAAAATACGTAAGTCGTTTTGTTCAACAAATTTGAGTAGATAACTCAGCAGTTGTTTGCATCAGAGCGACAATTTTTGAGATAGTTATTAAAACTATTTAAAGGTTGTCAAACGTTGTTTCTCGTTGTATATCCTTTAATTCTAGAGTTAAATTGATAAATAACGTGTACGAATTTGTTTAACGCATTTGTTTTGGTTACTCGACGTCTCCGTTCTCGTGTAGCCTACATATTGCGTTTTTTTTTTAATTTGCTTACCGGGCTAAAGGTTAGCAGGCTTAAAATACGTAAGTCGTTTTGTTCAACAAATTTGAGTAGATAACTCAGCAGTTGTTTCCATCAGAGCGACAATTTTTGAGATAGTTATTAAAACTGTTTAAAGGTTGTCAAACGTTGTTTCTCGTTGTATATCCTTTAATTCTAGAGTTAAATTGATAAATAACGTGTACGAATTTGTTTAACGCATTTGTTTTGGTTACTCGACGTCTCCGTTCTCATGTAGCCTACATATTGCGTTTTTTTTTTTAATTTGCTTACCGGGCTAAAGGTTAGCATGCTTAAAATACGTAAGTCGTTTTGCTCAACAAATTTGAGTAGATAACTCAGCAGTTGTTTGCATCAGAGCGACAATTTTTGGGATAGTTATTAAAACTGTTTAAAGGTTGTCAAACGTTGTTTCTCGTTGTATATCCTTTAATTCTAGAGTTAAATTGATAAATAACGTGTACGAATTTGTTTAACGCATTTGTTTTGGTTACTCGACGTCTCCGTTTCGTGTAGCCTACATATTGCGTTTTTTTTAATTTGCTTACCGGGCTAAAGGTTAGCATGCTTAAAATACGTAAGTCGTTTTGTTCAACAAATTTGAGTAGATAACTCAGCAGTTGTTTGCATCAGAGCGACAATTTTTGAGATAGTTATTAAAACTGTTTAAAGCTTGTCAAACGTTGTTTCTCGTTGTATATCCTTTAATTCTAGAGTTAAATTGATAAATAATGTGTACGAATTTGTTTAACGCATTTGTTTTGGTTACTCGACATCTCCGTTCTCGTGTAGCCTACATATTGCGTTTTTTTTTTAATTGCTTACCGGGCTAAAGGTTAGCATGCTTAAAATACGTAAGTCGTTTTGTTTAACAAATTTAAGTAGATAACTCATCAGTTGTTTGCATCAGAGCGACAATTTTTGAGATAGTTATTAAAACTGTTTAAAGGTTGTCAAACGTTGTTTCTCGTTGTATATCCTTTAATTCTAGAGTTAAATTGATAAATAACGTGTACGAATTTGTTTAACGCATTTGTTTTGGTTACTCGACGTCTCCGTTCTCGTGTAGCCTACATATTGCGTTTTTTTTTTTTAATTTGCTTACCGGGCTAAAGGTTAGCATGCTTAAAATACGTAAGTCGTTTTGTTCAACAAATTTGAGTAGATAACTCAGCAGTTGTTCCATCAGAGCGACAATTTTTGAGATAGTTATTAAAACTGTTTAAAGGTTGTCAAACGTTGTTTCTCGTTGTATATCCTTTAATTCTAGAGTTAAATTGATAAATAACGTGTACGAATTTGTTTAACGCATTTGTTTTGGTTACTCGACGTCTCCGTTCTCATGTAGCCTACATATTGCGTTTTTTTTTTTAATTTGCTTACCGGGCTAAAGGTTAGCATGCTTAAAATACGTAAGTCGTTTTGCTCAACAAATTTGAGTAGATAACTCAGCAGTTGTTTGCATCAGAGCGACAATTTTTGGGATAGTTATTAAAACTGTTTAAAGGTTGTCAAACGTTGTTTCTCGTTGTATATCCTTTAATTCTAGAGTTAAATTGATAAATAACGTGTACGAATTTGTTTAACGCATTTGTTTTGGTTACTCGACGTCTCCGTTTCGTGTAGCCTACATATTGCGTTTTTTTTAATTTGCTTACCGGGCTAAAGGTTAGCATGCTTAAAATACGTAAGTCGTTTTGTTCAACAAATTTGAGTAGATAACTCAGCAGTTGTTTGCATCAGAGCGACAATTTTTGAGATAGTTATTAAAACTGTTTAAAGCTTGTCAAACGTTGTTTCTCGTTGTATATCCTTTAATTCTAGAGTTAAATTGATAAATAATGTGTACGAATTTGTTTAACGCATTTGTTTTGGTTACTCGACATCTCCGTTCTCGTGTAGCCTACATATTGCGTTTTTTTTTTAATTGCTTACCGGGCTAAAGGTTAGCATGCTTAAAATACGTAAGTCGTTTTGTTTAACAAATTTAAGTAGATAACTCATCAGTTGTTTGCATCAGAGCGACAATTTTTGAGATAGTTATTAAAACTGTTTAAAGGTTGTCAAACGTTGTTTCTCGTTGTATATCCTTTAATTCTAGAGTTAAATTGATAAATAACGTGTACGAATTTGTTTAACGCATTTGTTTTGGTTACTCGACGTCTCCGTTCTCATGTAGCCTACATATTGCGTTTTTTTTTTTAATTTGCTTACCGGGCTAAAGGTTAGCATGCTTAAAATACGTAAGTCGTTTTGCTCAACAAATTTGAGTAGATAACTCAGCAGTTGTTTGCATCAGAGCGACAATTTTTGGGATAGTTATTAAAACTGTTTAAAGGTTGTCAAACGTTGTTTCTCGTTGTATATCCTTTAATTCTAGAGTTAAATTGATAAATAACGTGTACGAATTTGTTTAACGCATTTGTTTTGGTTACTCGACGTCTCCGTTCTCGTGTAGCCTACATATTGCGTTTTTTTTTTAATTTGCTTACCGGGCTAAAGGTTAGCATGTTTAAAATACGTAAGTCGTTTTGTTCAACAAATTTGAGTAGATAACTCAGCAGTTGTTTCCATCAGAGCGACAATTTTTGAGATAGTTATTAAAACTGTTTAAAGGTTGTCAAACGTTGTTTCTCGTTGTATATCCTTTAATTCTAGAGTTAAATTGATAAATAACGTGTACGAATTTGTTTAACGCATTTGTTTTGGTTACTCGACGGCTCCGTTCTCGTTTAGCCTACATATTGCGTTTTTTTTTTAATTTGCTTACCGGGCTAAAGGTTAGCATGCTTAAAATACGTAAGTCGTTTTGTTCAACAAATTTAAGTAGATAACTCATCAGTTGTTTGCATCAGAGCGACAATTTTTGAGATAGTTATTAAAACTGTTTAAAGGTTGTCAAACGTTGTTTCTCGTTGTATATCCTTTAATTCTAGAGTTAAATTGATAAATAACGTATACGAATTTGTTTAACGCATTTGTTTTGGTTACTCGACGTCTCCGTTCTCGTGTAGCCTACATATTGCGTTTTTTTTTTAATTTGCTTACCGGGCTAAAGGTTAGCATGTTTAAAATACGTAAGTCGTTTTGTTCAACAAATTTGAGTAGATAACTCAGCAGTTGTTTGCATCAGAGCGACAATTTTTGAGATAGTTATTAAAACTGTTTAAAGGTTGTCAAACGTTGTTTCTCGTTGTATATCCTTTAATTCTAGAGTTAAATTGATAAATAACGTGTACGAATTTGTTTAACGCATTTGTTTTCGTTACTCGACGTCTCCGTTCTCGTGTAGCCTACATATTGCGTTTTTTTTTAATTTGCTTACCGGGCTAAAGGTTAGCATGCTTAAAATACGTAAGACGTTTTGTTCAACAAATTTAAGTAGATAACTCATCAGTTGTTTGCATCAGAGCGACAATTTTTGAGATAGTTATTAAAACTGTTTAAAGGTTGTCAAACGTTGTTTCTCGTTGTATATCCTTTAATTCTAGAGTTAAATTGATAAATAACGTGTACGAATTTGTTTAACGCATTTGTTTTGGTTACTCGACGTCTCCGTTCTCGTGTAGCCTACATATTGCGTTTTTTTTTTAATTTGCTTACCGGGCTAAAGGTTAGCATGCTTAAAATACGTAAGTCGTTTTGTTCAACAAATTTGAGTAGATAACTCAGCAGTTGTTTGCATCAGAGCGACAATTTTTGAGATAGTTATTAAAACTGTTTAAAGGTTGTCAAACGTTGTTTCTCGTTGTATATCCTTTACTTCTAGAGTTAAATTGATAAATAACGTGTACGAATTTGTTTAACGCATTTCTTTTGGTTACTCGACGTCTCCGTTCTCGTGTAGCCTACATATTGTGTTTTTTTTTTTAATTTGCTTACCGGGCTAAAGGTTAGCATGTTTAAAATACGTAAGTCGTTTTGTTCAACAAATTTAAGTAGATAACTCATCAGTTGTTTGCATCAGAGCGACAATTTTTGAGATAGTTATTAAAACTGTTTAAAGGTTGTCAAACGTTGTTTCTCGTTGTATATCCTTTAATTCTAGAGTTAAATTGATAAATAACGTGTACGAATTTGTTTAACGCATTTGTTTTGGTTACTCGACGTCTCTGTTCTCGTGTAGCCTACATATTGCGTTTTTTTTTTAATTTGCTTACCGGGCTAAAAGTTAGCATGTTTAAAATACGTAAGTCGTTTTGTTCAACAAATTTAAGTAGATAACTCATCAGTTGTTTGCATCAGAGCGACAATTTTTGAGATAGTTATTAAAACTGTTTAAAGGTTGTCAAACGTTGTTTCTCGTTGTATATCCATTAATTCTAGAGTTAAATTGATAAATAACGTGTACGAATTTGTTTAACGCATTTGTGATGGTTACTCGACGTCTCCGTTCTCGTGTAGCCTACATATTGTGTTTTTTTTTAATTTGCTTACCGGGCTAAAGGTTAGCATGCTTAGAATACGTAAGTCGTTTTGTTCAACAAATTTAAGTAGATAACTCATCAGTTGTTTGCATCAGAGCGACAATTTTTGAGATAGTTATTAAAACTGTTTAAAGGTTGTCAAACGTTGTTTCTCGTTGTATATCCTTTAATTCTAGAGTTAAATTGATAAATAACGTGTACGAATTTGTTTAACGCATCTGTTTTGGTTACTCGACGTCTCCGTTCTCGTGTAGCCTACATATTGCGTTTTTTTTTTAATTTGCTTACCGGGCTAAAGGTTAGCATGTTTAAAATACGTAAGTCGTTTTGTTCAACAAATTTAAGTAGATAACTCATCAGTTGTTTGCATCAGAGCGACAATTTTTGAGATAGTTATTAAAACTGTTTAAAGGTTGTAAAACGTTGTTTCTCGTTGTATATCCTTTAATTCTAGAGTTAAATTTATACATAACGTGTACGAATTTGTTTAACGCATTTGTTTTGGTTACTCGACGTCTCCGTTCTCGTGTAGCCTACATATTGCGTTTTTTTTTTAATTTGCTTACCGGGCTAAAGGTTAGCATGTTTAAAATACGTAAGTCGTTTTGTTCAACAAATTTAAGTAGATAACTCAGCAGTTGTTTGCATCAGAGCGACAATTTTTGAGATAGTTATTAAAACTGTTTAAAGGTTGTCAAACATTGTTTCTCGTTGTATATCCTTTAATTCTAGAGTTAAATTGATAAATAACGTGTACGAATTTGTTTAACGCATCTGTTTTGGTTACTCGACGTCTCCGTTCTCGTGTAGCCTACATATTGCGTTTTTTTTTTAATTTGCTTACCGGGCTAAAGGTTAGCATGTTTAAAATACGTAAGTCGTTTTGTTCAACAAATTTAAGTAGATAACTCATCAGTTGTTTGCATCAGAGCGACAATTTTTGAGATAGTTATTAAAACTGTTTAAAGGTTGTAAAACGTTGTTTCTCGTTGTATATCCTTTAATTCTAGAGTTAAATTTATACATAACGTGTACGAATTTGTTTAACGCATTTGTGATGGTTACTCGACGTCTCCGTTCTCGTGTAGCCTACATATTGTGTTTTTTTTTAATTTGCTTACCGGGCTAAAGGTTAGCATGCTTAGAATACGTAAGTCGTTTTGTTCAACAAATTTAAGTAGATAACTCATCAGTTGTTTGCATCAGAGCGACAATTTTTGAGATAGTTATTAAAACTGTTTAAAGGTTGTCAAACGTTGTTTCTCGTTGTATATCCTTTAATTCTAGAGTTAAATTGATAAATAACGTGTACGAATTTGTTTAACGCATCTGTTTTGGTTACTCGACGTCTCCGTTCTCGTGTAGCCTACATATTGCGTTTTTTTTTTAATTTGCTTACCGGGCTAAAGGTTAGCATGTTTAAAATACGTAAGTCGTTTTGTTCAACAAATTTAAGTAGATAACTCATCAGTTGTTTGCATCAGAGCGACAATTTTTGAGATAGTTATTAAAACTGTTTAAAGGTTGTAAAACGTTGTTTCTCGTTGTATATCCTTTAATTCTAGAGTTAAATTTATACATAACGTGTACGAATTTGTTTAACGCATTTGTTTTGGTTACTCGACGTCTCCGTTCTCGTGTAGCCTACATATTGCGTTTTTTTTTTAATTTGCTTACCGGGCTAAAGGTTAGCATGTTTAAAATACGTAAGTCGTTTTGTTCAACAAATTTAAGTAGATAACTCAGCAGTTGTTTGCATCAGAGCGACAATTTTTGAGATAGTTATTAAAACTGTTTAAAGGTTTTCAAACGTTGTTTCTCGTTGTATATCCTTTAATTCTAGAGTTAAATTGATAAATAACGTGTACGAATTTATTTAACGCATTTGTTTTGGTTACTCGACGTCTCCGTTCTCGTGTAGCCTACATATTGCGTTTTTTTTTTTAATTTGCTTACCGGGCTAAAGGTTAGCATGCTTAAAATACGTAAGTCGTTTTGTACAACAAATTTAAGTAGATAACTCATCAGTTGTTTGCATCAGAGCGACAATTTTTGAGATAGTTATTAAAACTGTTTAAAGGTTGTCAAACGTTGTTTCTCGTTGTATATCCTTTAATTCTATCTCTGATAATACTGTCGAGTCCTGCGACTTGTTTGCAAAGTTTTTTCAGAAAGTTTATGAGAATCATAGCATTCCTATATCGCCTACATTTCATTCCATACCTTTACCTTTTATAACCTCCTTTTCAATCGCCGAAGAGGATGTACTATCCGCTATTTCATCGCTAAAGTCCAGTTCCAAACATGACTCCGAGGGATTTGCGCCTGTATTTTTCAAGCGTTGCTGCTATACTGTAGCTAATCCCATATCCCAGCTTTTCCAGCATTGTATCAATAAGGGTACTTTCCTCGACCAGTGGAAGTTATGTCACATTGTTCCGGTCTTTAAGTCTGGTGATCGTAATGATGTTTGTAATTATAGGCCTATCGTTATACAGGGGACACTGGCCAAATTGTTCGACTACATAATCCAATCAAAGTTATTTGACCATGTTCGGGATTTTATCTCTAAAGATCAACGCGGCTTCTTTCCTGGAAAATCAACCTGTTCGAACTTGACCCTATTATCGAATAGTATAGTGGGTGCGTTCGGAAAGCAGGCACAACTTGATGTGAATTACACAGACTTCTCCAAAGCCTTCGATAAGGTATGTCATACCATACTTTTGCAGAAGTTACGAAGTTACGGAGTTAGTGGCATTCTCATTAATTTCTTCGCTAGTTTTCTGTCAAACAGGAAACTATTTATTAAGTTAGGGAATACAACCTCAAGACTATTTATCGACGCGTGGTCAGGTATACCTCAGGGTACTCACTGCGGACCACTGCTATTTCTTTTATTTATTAACGACCTACCGAATTGCTTTAAATTCGCTAAGTGCCTAATGTTCGCGGATGACGTCAAACTTTTTTGTACCGTTCGTGATGCAAGTGATAGCCATAAGTTACAAGTCGATCTCAATTCACTGAATCAGTGGTGCACTTTGAATTGTCTCAAACTGAACATCAATAAATGCTGTGTTGTCACCTTCTCTAGGAAGTCTAACAACATAATATTTAGTTACAATATAGACAATTGTGCTCTAGCTAGAAGTACCAAAATGAAAGATTTGGGTGTTATTTTCGACTCAAAGCTAACATTTTCTCAACACATTGACTTAATAGTATCAAAAGCTTTTTCTATGATAGGGTTCATAAGAAGAAATTCAATGGATTTCAGAGATCCTTGCACTTTAAAAGCTCTTTACATATCTCTTGTTCGAAGCAGACTAGAGTATTGTTCTCTAATATGGTGCCCATACTATGAAACCCACTCAAACAAAATCGAAAGAGTTCAAAAAGTTTTCACGAAATTTGCTCTAAGAAAGTTACCGTGGCAAGGTAATCTTCCTTCTTATATTGGTAGACGGAAACTAATGGGCTTGCAGTCCCTATATGATAGGAGAATATACTTCTCAATACTTTTTATTTATAATGTCATTAATAATAACATACACTGTGACGACTTATCTAATTTGGTCAATTTATATGACCCGCCTCGTAACTTAAGAAATAATCGCTTATTGGTAGACACATTCCACTCTACTAATTACGCCATGAACGAGCCGATTGCTAGGAGCGTTAGATTATGCAATACCTATGCAAGCGTTATTGAGTTTAATGATAGTATAAGTATATTTAAATTAAAATTATACACTATTTTTAATTGATTAACTGCGTATTATATCTAGTCTGTAAGAATTAAATTCTGTAGACTGAACTTAAATAAATAAATAAATAAATAAATAAATAAATAAATAAATTGATAAATAACGTGCACGAATTTGTTTAACGCATTTGTTTTGGTTACTCAACGTCTCCGTTCTCGTGTAGCCTACATATTGCGTTTTTTTTTTAATTTGCTTACCGGGCTAAAGGTTAGCATGCTTAAAATACGTAAGTCGTTTTGTTCAACAAATTTAAGTAGATAACTCATCAGTTGTTTGCATCAGAGCGACAATTTTTGAGATAGTTATCAAAACTGTTTAAAGGTTGTCAAACGTTGTTTCTCGTTGTATATCCATTAATTCTAGAGTTAAATAGATAAATAACGTGTACGAATTTGTTTAACGCATTTGTTTTGGTTACTCGACGTCTCCGTTCTCGTGTAGCCTACATATTGCGTTTTTTTTTAATTTGCTTACCGGGCTAAAGCTTAGCATGTTTAAAATACGTAAGTAGTTTTGTTCAACAAATTTAAGTAGATAACTCATCAGTTGTTTGCATCAGAGCGACAATTTTTGAGATAGTTATTAAAACTGTTTAAAGTTTGTCAAATGTTGTTTCTCGTTGTATATCCTTTAATTCTAGAGTTAAATTGATAAATAACGTATACGAATTTGTTTAACGCATTTGTTTTGGTTACTCGACGTCTCCGTTCTCGTGTAGCCTACATATTGCGTTTTTTTTTAATTTGCTTACCGGGCTAAAGGTTAGCATGTTTAAAATACGTAAGTCGTTTTGTTCAACAAATTTGAGTAGACAACTCAGCAGTTGTTTGCATCAGAGCGACAATTTTTGAGATAGTTATTAAAACTGTTTAAAGGTTGTCAAACGTTGTTTCTCGTTGTATATCCTTTAATTCTAGAGTTAAATTGATAAATAACGTGTACGAATTTGTTTAACGCATTTGTTTTCGTTACTCGACGTCTCCGTTCTCGTGTAGCCTACATATTGCGTTTTTTTTTAATTTGCTTACCGGGGTAAAGGTTAGCATGCTTAAAATACGTAAGACGTTTTGTTCAACAAATTTAAGTAGATAACTCATCAGTTGTTTGCATCAGAGCGACAATTTTTGAGATAGTTATTAAAACTGTTTAAAGGTTGTCAAACGTTGTTTCTCGTTGTATATCCTTTAATTCTAGAGTTAAATTGATAAATAACGTGTACGAATTTGTTTAACGCATTTGTTTTGGTTACTCGACGTCTCCGTTCTCGTGTAGCCTACATATTGCGTTTTTTTTTTAATTTGCTTACCGGGCTAAAGGTTAGCATGTTTAAAATACGTAAGTCGTTTTGTTCAACAAATTTAAGTAGATAACTCATCAGTTGTTTGCATCAGAGCGATAATTTTTGAGATAGTTATTAAAACTGTTTAAAGGTTGTCAAACGTTGTTTCTCGTTGTATATCCTTTAATTCTAGAGTTAAATTGATAAATAACGTGTACGAATTTGTTTAACGCATTTGTTTTGGTTACTCGACGTCTCTGTTCTCGTGTAGCCTACATATTGCGTTTTTTTTTTAATTTGCTTACCGGGCTAAAGGTTAGCATGTTTAAAATACGTAAGCCGTTTTGTTCAACAAATTTAAGTAGATAACTCATCAGTTGTTTGCATCAGAGCGACAATTTTTGAGATAGTTATTAAAACTGTTTAAAGGTTGTCAAACGTTGTTTCTCGTTGTATATCCATTAATTCTAGAGTTAAATTGATAAATAACGTGTACGAATTTGTTTAACGCATTTGTGATGGTTACTCGACGTCTCCGTTCTCGTGTAGCCTACATATTGCGTTTTTTTTTAATTTGCTTACCGGGCTAAAGGTTAGCATGCTTAAAATACGTAAGTCGTTTTGTTCAACAAATTTAAGTAGATAACTCATCAGTTGTTTGCATCAGAGCGACAATTTTTGAGATAGTTATTAAAACTGTTTAAAGGTTGTCAAACGTTGTTTCTCGTTGTATATCCTTTAATTCTAGAGTTAAATTGATAAATAACGTGTACGAATTTGTTTAACGCATTTGTTTTGGTTACTCGACGTCTCCGTTCTCGTGTAGCCTACATATTGCGTTTTTTTTTAAATTTGCTTACCGGGCTAAAGGTTAGCATGCTTAAAATACGTAAGTCGTTTTGTTCAACAAATTTAAGTAGATAACTCATCAGTTGTTTGCATCAGAGCGACAATTTTTGAGATAGTTATTAAAACTATTTAAAGGTTGTTAAACGTTGTTTCTCGTTGTATATCCTTTAATTCTAGAGTTAAATTGATAAATAACGTGTACGAATTTGTTTAACGCATTTGTTTTGGTTACTCGACGTCTCCGTTCTCGTGTAGCCTACATATTGCGTTTTTTTTTTTTTAATTTGCTTACCGGGCTAAAGATTAGCATGCTTAAAATACGTAAGTCGTTTTGTTCAACAAATTTGAGTAGATAACTCAGCAGTTGTTTGCATCAGAGCGACAATTTTTGAGATAGTTATTAAAACTGTTTAAAGGTTGTCAAACGTTGTTTCGCGTTGTATATCCTTTAATTCTAGAGTTAAATGGATAAATAACGTGTACGAATTTGTTTAACGCATTTGTTTTGGTTACTCGAAGTCTCCGTTCTCGTGTAGCCTACATATTGCGTTTTTTTTTTTTTTAATTTGCTTACCGGGCTAAAGGTTAGCATGCTTAAAATACGTAAGTCGTTTTGTTCAACAAATTTGAGTAGATAACTCATCAGTTGTTTGCATCAGAGCGACAATTTTTGAGATAGTTATTAAAACTGTTTAAAGCTTGTCAAACGTTGTTTCTCGTTGTATATCCTTTAATTCTAGAGTTAAATTGATAAATAACGTGTACGAATTTGTTTAACGCATTTGTTTTGGTTATTCGACGTCTCCGTTTTCGTGTAGCCTACATATTACGTTTTTTTTTTAATTTGCTTACCGGGCTAAAGGTTAGCATGCTTAAAATACGTAAGTCGTTTTGTTCAACAAATTTAAGTAGATAACTCATCAGTTGTTTGCATCAGAGCGACAATTTTTGAGATAGTTATTAAAACTGTTTAAAGGTTGTCAAACGTTGTTTCTCGTTGTATATCCTTTAATTCTAGAGTTAAATTGATAAATAACGTATACGAATTTGTTTAACGCATTTGTTTTGGTTACTCGACGTCTCCGTTCTCGTGTAGCCTACATATTGCGTTTTTTTTTTAATTTGCTTACCGGGCTAAAGGTTAGCATGTTTAAAATACGTAAGTCGTTTTGTTCAACAAATTTGAGTAGATAACTCAGCAGTTGTTTGCATCAGAGCGACAATTTTTGAGATAGTTATTAAAACTATTTAAAGGTTGTCAAACGTTGTTTCTCGTTGTATATCCTTTAATTCTAGAGTTAAATTGATAAATAACGTGTACGAATTTGTTTAACGCATTTGTTTTGGTTACTCGACGTCTCCGTTCTCGTGTAGCCTACATATTGCGTTTTTTTTTTAATTTGCTTACCGGGCTAAAGGTTAGCAGGCTTAAAATACGTAAGTTGTTTTGTTCAACAAATTTGAGTAGATAACTCAGCAGTTGTTTCCATCAGAGCGACAATTTTTGAGATAGTTATTAAAACTGTTTAAAGGTTGTCAAACGTTGTTTCTCGTTGTATATCCTTTAATTCTAGAGTTAAATTGATAAATAACGTGTACGAATTTGTTTAACGCATTTGTTTTGGTTACTCGACGTCTCCGTTCTCGTGTAGCCTACATATTGCGGTTTTTTTTTTTAATTTGCTTACCGGGCTAAAGGTTAGCATGCTTAAAATACGTAAGTCGTTTTGTTCAACAAATTTAAGTAGATAACTCATCGGTTGTTTGCATCAGAGCGACAATTTTTGAGATAGTTATTAAAACTGTTGAAAGGTTGTCAAACGTTGTTTCTCGTTGTATATCCTTTAATTCTAAAGTTAAATTGATAAATAACGTGTACGAATTTGTTTAACGCATTTGTTTTGGTTACTCGACGTCTACGTTCTCGTGTAGCTTACATATTGCGTTTTTTTTTTAATTTGCTTACCGGGCTAAAAGTTAGCATGTTTAAAATACGTAAGTCGTTTTGTTCAACAAATTTGAGTAGATAACTCAGCAGTTGTTTGCATCAGAGCGACAATTTTTGAGATAGTTATTAAAACTATTTAAAGGTTGTCAAACGTTGTTTCTCGTTGTATATCCTTTAATTCTAGAGTTAAATTGATAAATAACGTGTACGAATTTGTTTAACGCATTTGTTTTGGTTACTCGACGTCTCCGTTCTCGTGTAGCCTACATATTGCGTTTTTTTTTTAATTTGCTTACCGGGCTAAAGGTTAGCAGGCTTAAAATACGTAAGTCGTTTTGTTCAACAAATTTGAGTAGATAACTCAGCAGTTGTTTCCATCAGAGCGACAATTTTTGAGATAGTTATTAAAACTGTTTAAAGGTTGTCAAACGTTGTTTCTCGTTGTATATCCTTTAATTCTAGAGTTAAATTGATAAATAACGTGTACGAATTTGTTTAACGCATTTGTTTTGGTTACTCGACGTCTCCGTTCTCATGTAGCCTACATATTGCGTTTTTTTTTTTAATTTGCTTACCGGGCTAAAGGTTAGCATGCTTAAAATACGTAAGTCGTTTTGCGCAACAAATTTGAGTAGATAACTCAGCAGTTGTTTGCATCAGAGCGACAATTTTTGGGATAGTTATTAAAACTTTTTAAAGGTTGTCAAACGTTGTTTCTCGTTGTATATCCTTTAATTCTAGAGTTAAATTGATAAATAACGTGTACGAATTTGTTTAACGCATTTGTTTTGGTTACTCGAAGTCTCCGTTTCGTGTAGCCTACATATTGCGTTTTTTTTAATTTGCTTACCGGGCTAAAGGTTAGCATGCTTAAAATACGTAAGTCGTTTTGTTCAACAAATTTGAGTAGATAACTCAGCAGTTGTTTGCATCAGAGCGACAATTTTTGAGATAGTTATTAAAACTGTTTAAAGCTTGTCAAACGTTGTTTCTCGTTGTATATCCTTTAATTCTAGAGTTAAATTGATAAATAATGTGTACGAATTTGTTTAACGCATTTGTTTTGGTTACTCGACATCTCCGTTCTCGTGTAGCCTACATATTGCGTTTTTTTTTTAATTGCTTACCGGGCTAAAGGTTAGCATGCTTAAAATACGTAAGTCGTTTTGTTTAACAAATTTAAGTAGATAACTCATCAGTTGTTTGCATCAGAGCGACAATTTTTGAGATAGTTATTAAAACTGTTTAAAGGTTGTCAAACGTTGTTTCTCGTTGTATATCCTTTAATTCTAGAGTTAAATTGATAAATAACGTGTACGAATTTGTTTAACGCATTTGTTTTGGTTACTCGATGTCTCCGTTCTCGTGTAGCCTACATATTGCGTTTTTTTTTTAATTTGCTTACCGGGCTAAAGGTTAGCATGCTTAAAATACGTAAGTCGTTTTGTTCAACAAATTTGAGTAGATAACTCAGCAGTTGTTCCATCAGAGCGACAATTTTTGAGATAGTTATTAAAACTGTTTAAAGGTTGTCAAACGTTGTTTCTCGTTGTATATCCTTTAATTCTAGAGTTAAATTGATAAATAACGTGTACGAATTTGTTTAACGCATTTGTTTTGGTTACTCGACGTCTCCGTTCTCGTGTAGCCTACATATTGCGTTTTTTTTTAATTTGCTTACCGGGCTAAAGGTTAGCATGTTTAAAATACGTAAGTCGTTTTGTTCAACAAATTTGAGTAGATAACTCAGCAGTTGTTTCCATCAGAGCGACAATTTTTGAGATAGTTATTAAAACTGTTTAAAGGTTGTCAAACGTTGTTTCTCGTTGTATATCCTTTAATTCTAGAGTTAAATTGATAAATAACGTGTACGAATTTGTTTAACGCATTTGTTTTGGTTACTCGACGGCTCCGTTCTCGTTTAGCCTACATATTGCGTTTTTTTTTTAATTTGCTTACCGGGCTAAAGGTTAGCATGCTTAAAATACGTAAGTCGTTTTGTTCAACAAATTTAAGTAGATAACTCATCAGTTGCTTGCATCAGAGCGACAATTTTTGAGATAGTTATTAAAACTGTTTAAAGGTTGTCAAACGTTGTTTCTCGTTGTATATCCTTTAATTCTAGAGTTAAATTGATAAATAACGTATACGAATTTGTTTAACGCATTTGTTTTGGTTACTCGACGTCTCCGTTCTCGTGTAGCCTACATATTGCGTTTTTTTTTTAATTTGCTTACCGGGCTAAAGGTTAGCATGTTTAAAATACGTAAGTCGTTTTGTTCAACAAATTTGAGTAGATAACTCAGCAGTTGTTTGCATCAGAGCGACAATTTTTGAGATAGTTATTAAAACTGTTTAAAGGTTGTCAAACGTTGTTTCTCGTTGTATATCCTTTAATTCTAGAGTTAAATTGATAAATAACGTGTACGAATTTGTTTAACGCATTTGTTTTCGTTACTCGACGTCTCCGTTCTCGTGTAGCCTACATATTGCGTTTTTTTTTAATTTGCTTACCGGGCTAAAGGTTAGCATGCTTAAAATACGTAAGACGTTTTGTTCAACAAATTTAAGTAGATAACTCATCAGTTGTTTGCATCAGAGCGACAATTTTTGAGATAGTTATTAAAACTGTTTAAAGGTTGTCAAACGTTGTTTCTCGTTGTATATCCTTTAATTCTAGAGTTAAATTGATAAATAACGTGTACGAATTTGTTTAACGCATTTGTTTTGGTTACTCGACGTCTCCGTTCTCGTGTAGCCTACATATTGCGTTTTTTTTTTAATTTGCTTACCGGGCTAAAGGTTAGCATGCTTAAAATACGTAAGTCGTTTTGTTCAACAAATTTGAGTAGATAACTCAGCAATTGTTTGCATCAGAGCGACAATTTTTGAGATAGTTATTAAAACTGTTTAAAGGTTGTCAAACGTTGTTTCTCGTTGTATATCCTTTACTTCTAGAGTTAAATTGATAAATAACGTGTACGAATTTGTTTAACGCATTTGTTTTGGTTACTCGACGTCTCCGTTCTCGTGTAGCCTACATATTGTGTTTTTTTTTTTAATTTGCTTACCGGGCTAAAGGTTAGCATGTTTAAAATACGTAAGTCGTTTTGTTCAACAAATTTAAGTAGATAACTCATCAGTTGTTTGCATCAGAGCGACAATTTTTGAGATAGTTATTAAAACTGTTTAAAGGTTGTCAAACGTTGTTTCTCGTTGTATATCCTTTAATTCTAGAGTTAAATTGGTAAATAACGTGTACGAATTTGTTTAACGCATTTGTTTTGGTTACTCGACGTCTCTGTTCTCGTGTAGCCTACATATTGCGTTTTTTTTTTAATTTGCTTACCGGGCTAAAAGTTAGCATGTTTAAAATACGTAAGTCGTTTTGTTCAACAAATTTAAGTAGATAACTCATCAGTTGTTTGCATCAGAGAGACAATTTTTGAGATAGTTATTAAAACTGTTTAAAGGTTGTCAAACGTTGTTTCTCGTTGTATATCCATTAATTCTAGAGTTAAATTGATAAATAACGTGTACGAATTTGTTTAACGCATTTGTGATGGTTACTCGACGTCTCCGTTCTCGTGTAGCCTACATATTGTGTTTTTTTTTAATTTGCTTACCGGGCTAAAGGTTAGCATGCTTAGAATACGTAAGTCGTTTTGTTCAACAAATTTAAGTAGATAACTCATCAGTTGTTTGCATCAGAGCGACAATTTTTGAGATAGTTATTAAAACTGTTTAAAGGTTGTCAAACGTTGTTTCTCGTTGTATATCCTTTAATTCTAGAGTTAAATTGATAAATAACGTGTACGAATTTGTTTAACGCATCTGTTTTGGTTACTCGACGTCTCCGTTCTCGTGTAGCCTACATATTGCGTTTTTTTTTTAATTTGCTTACCGGGCTAAAGGTTAGCATGTTTAAAATACGTAAGTCGTTTTGTTCAACAAATTTAAGTAGATAACTCATCAGTTGTTTGCATCAGAGCGACAATTTTTGAGATAGTTATTAAAACTGTTTAAAGGTTGTAAAACGTTGTTTCTCGTTGTATATCCTTTAATTCTAGAGTTAAATTTATACATAACGTGTACGAATTTGTTTAACGCATTTGTTTTGGTTACTCGACGTCTCCGTTCTCGTGTAGCCTACATATTGCGTTTTTTTTTTAATTTGCTTACCGGGCTAAAGGTTAGCATGTTTAAAATACGTAAGTCGTTTTGTTCAACAAATTTAAGTAGATAACTCAGCAGTTGTTTGCATCAGAGCGACAATTTTTGAGATAGTTATTAAAACTGTTTAAAGGTTGTCAAACATTGTTTCTCGTTGTATATCCTTTAATTCTAGAGTTAAATTGATAAATAACGTGTACGAATTTGTTTAACGCATTTGTTTTGGTTACTCGACGTCTCCGTTCTCGTGTAGCCTACATATTGCGTTTTTTTTTTAATTTGCTTACCGGGCTAAAGGTTAGCATGTTTAAAATACGTAAGTCGTTTTGTTCAACAAATTTAAGTAGATAACTCAGCAGTTGTTTGCATCAGAGCGACAATTTTTGAGATAGTTATTAAAACTGTTTAAAGGTTTTCAAACGTTGTTTCTCGTTGTATATCCTTTAATTCTAGAGTTAAATTGATAAATAACGTGTACGAATTTATTTAACGCATTTGTTTTGGTTACTCGACGTCTCCGTTCTCGTGTAGCCTACATATTGCGTTTTTTTTTTTAATTTGCTTACCGGGCTAAAGGTTAGCATGCTTAAAATACGTAAGTCGTTTTGTACAACAAATTTAAGTAGATAACTCATCAGTTGTTTGCATCAGAGCGACAATTTTTGAGATAGTTATTAAAACTGTTTAAAGGTTGTCAAACGTTGTTTCTCGTTGTATATCCTTTAATTCTATCTCTGATAATACTGTCGAGTCCTGCGACTTGTTTGCAAAGTTTTTTCAGAAAGTTTATGAGAATCATAGCATTCCTATATCGCCTACATTTCATTCCATACCTTTACCTTTTATAACCTCCTTTTCAATCGCCGAAGAGGATGTACTATCCGCTATTTCATCGCTAAAGTCCAGTTCCAAACATGACTCCGAGGGATTTGCGCCTGTATTTTTCAAGCGTTGCTGCTATACTGTAGCTAATCCCATATCCCAGCTTTTCCAGCATTGTATCAATAAGGGTACTTTCCTCGACCAGTGGAAGTTATGTCACATTGTTCCGGTCTTTAAGTCTGGTGATCGTAATGATGTTTGTAATTATAGGCCTATCGTTATACAGGGGACACTGGCCAAATTGTTCGACTACATAATCCAATCAAAGTTATTTGACCATGTTCGGGATTTTATCTCTAAAGATCAACACGGCTTCTTTCCTGGAAAATCAACCTGTTCGAACTTGACCCTATTATCGAATAGTATAGTGGGTGCGTTCGGAAAGCAGGCACAACTTGATGTGAATTACACAGACTTCTCCAAAGCCTTCGATAAGGTATGTCATACCATACTTTTGCAGAAGTTACGAAGTTACGGAGTTAGTGGCATTCTCATTAATTTCTTCGCTAGTTTTCTGTCAAACAGGAAACTATTTATTAAGTTAGGGAATACAACCTCAAGACTATTTATCGACGCGTGGTCAGGTATACCTCAGGGTACTCACTGCGGACCACTGCTATTTCTTTTATTTATTAACGACCTACCGAATTGCTTTAAATTCGCTAAGTGCCTAATGTTCGCGGATGACGTCAAACTTTTTTGTACCGTTCGTGATGCAAGTGATAGCCATAAGTTACAAGTCGATCTCAATTCACTGAATCAGTGGTGCACTTTGAATTGTCTCAAACTGAACATCAATAAATGCTGTGTTGTCACCTTCTCTAGGAAGTCTAACAACATAATATTTAGTTACAATATAGACAATTGTGCTCTAGCTAGAAGTACCAAAATGAAAGATTTGGGTGTTATTTTCGACTCAAAGCTAACATTTTCTCAACACATTGACTTAATAGTATCAAAAGCTTTTTCTATGATAGGGTTCATAAGAAGAAATTCAATGGATTTCAGAGATCCTTGCACTTTAAAAGCTCTTTACATATCTCTTGTTCGAAGCAGACTAGAGTATTGTTCTCTAATATGGTGCCCATACTATGAAACCCACTCAAACAAAATCGAAAGAGTTCAAAAAGTTTTCACGAAATTTGCTCTAAGAAAGTTACCGTGGCAAGGTAATCTTCCTTCTTATATTGGTAGACGGAAACTAATGGGCTTGCAGTCCCTATATGATAGGAGAATATACTTCTCAATACTTTTTATTTATAATGTCATTAATAATAACATACACTGTGACGACTTATCTAATTTGGTCAATTTATATGACCCGCCTCGTAACTTAAGAAATAATCGCTTATTGGTAGACACATTCCACTCTACTAATTACGCCATGAACGAGCCGATTGCTAGGAGCGTTAGATTATGCAATACCTATGCAAGCGTTATTGAGTTTAATGATAGTATAAGTATATTTAAATTAAAATTATACACTATTTTTAATTGATTAACTGCGTATTATATCTAGTCTGTAAGAATTAAATTCTGTAGACTGAACTTAAATAAATAAATAAATAAATAAATAAATAAATAAATAAATTGATAAATAACGTGCACGAATTTGTTTAACGCATTTGTTTTGGTTACTCAACGTCTCCGTTCTCGTGTAGCCTACATATTGCGTTTTTTTTTTAATTTGCTTACCGGGCTAAAGGTTAGCATGCTTAAAATACGTAAGTCGTTTTGTTCAACAAATTTAAGTAGATAACTCATCAGTTGTTTGCATCAGAGCGACAATTTTTGAGATAGTTATCAAAACTGTTTAAAGGTTGTCAAACGTTGTTTCTCGTTGTATATCCATTAATTCTAGAGTTAAATAGATAAATAACGTGTACGAATTTGTTTAACGCATTTGTTTTGGTTACTCGACGTCTCCGTTCTCGTGTAGCCTACATATTGCGTTTTTTTTTAATTTGCTTACCGGGCTAAAGCTTAGCATGTTTAAAATACGTAAGTAGTTTTGTTCAACAAATTTAAGTAGATAACTCATCAGTTGTTTGCATCAGAGCGACAATTTTTGAGATAGTTATTAAAACTGTTTAAAGTTTGTCAAATGTTGTTTCTCGTTGTATATCCTTTAATTCTAGAGTTAAATTGATAAATAACGTATACGAATTTGTTTAACGCATTTGTTTTGGTTACTCGACGTCTCCGTTCTCGTGTAGCCTACATATTGCGTTTTTTTTTTAATTTGCTTACCGGGCTAAAGGTTATCATGTTTAAAATACGTAAGTCGTTTTGTTCAACAAATTTGAGTAGACAACTCAGCAGTTGTTTGCATCAGAGCGACAATTTTTGAGATAGTTATTAAAACTGTTTAAAGGTTGTCAAACGTTGTTTCTCGTTGTATATCCTTTAATTCTAGAGTTAAATTGATAAATAACGTGTACGAATTTGTTTAACGCATTTGTTTTCGTTACTCGACGTCTCCGTTCTCGTGTAGCCTACATATTGCGTTTTTTTTTAATTTGCTTACCGGGGTAAAGGTTAGCATGCTTAAAATACGTAAGACGTTTTGTTCAACAAATTTAAGTAGATAACTCATCAGTTGTTTGCATCAGAGCGACAATTTTTGAGATAGTTATTAAAACTGTTTAAAGGTTGTCAAACGTTGTTTCTCGTTGTATATCCTTTAATTCTAGAGTTAAATTGATAAATAACGTGTACGAATTTGTTTAACGCATTTGTTTTGGTTACTCGACGTCTCCGTTCTCGTGTAGCCTACATATTGCGTTTTTTTTTTTAATTTGCTTACCGGGCTAAAGGTTAGCATGCTTAAAATACGTAAGTCGTTTTGTTCAACAAATTTGAGTAGATAACTCAGCAGTTGTTTGCATCAGAGCGACAATTTTTGAGATAGTTATTAAAACTGTTTAAAGGTTGTGAAACGTTGTTTCTCGTTGTATATCCTTTAATTCTAGAGTTAAATTGATAAATAACGTGTACGAATTTGTTTAACGCATTTGTTTTGGTTACTCGACGTCTCCGTTCTCGTGTAGCCTACATATTGTGTTTTTTTTTTTAATTTGCTTACCGGGCTAAAGGTTAGCATGTTTAAAATACGTAAGTCGTTTTGTTCAACAAATTTAAGTAGATAACTCATCAGTTGTTTGCATCAGAGCGATAATTTTTGAGATAGTTATTAAAACTGTTTAAAGGTTGTCAAACGTTGTTTCTCGTTGTATATCCTTTAATTCTAGAGTTAAATTGATAAATAACGTGTACGAATTTGTTTAACGCATTTGTTTTGGTTACTCGACGTCTCTGTTCTCGTGTAGCCTACATATTGCGTTTTTTTTTTAATTTGCTTACCGGGCTAAAGGTTAGCATGTTTAAAATACGTAAGTCGTTTTGTTCAACAAATTTAAGTAGATAACTCATCAGTTGTTTGCATCAGAGCGACAATTTTTGAGATAGTTATTAAAACTGTTTAAAGGTTGTCAAACGTTGTTTCTCGTTGTATATCCATTAATTCTAGAGTTAAATTGATAAATAACGTGTACGAATTTGTTTAACGCATTTGTGATGGTTACTCGACGTCTCCGTTCTCGTGTAGCCTACATATTGCGTTTTTTTTTAATTTGCTTACCGGGCTAAAGGTTAGCATGCTTAAAATACGTAAGTCGTTTTGTTCAACAAATTTAAGTAGATAACTCATCAGTTGTTTGCATCAGAGCGACAATTTTTGAGATAGTTATTAAAACTGTTTAAAGGTTGTCAAACGTTGTTTCTCGTTGTATATCCTTTAATTCTAGAGTTAAATTGATAAATAACGTGTACGAATTTGTTTAACGCATTTGTTTTGGTTACTCGACGTCTCCGTTCTCGTGTAGCCTACATATTGCGTTTTTTTTTAAATTTGCTTACCGGGCTAAAGGTTAGCATGCTTAAAATACGTAAGTCGTTTTGTTCAACAAATTTAAGTAGATAACTCATCAGTTGTTTGCATCAGAGCGACAATTTTTGAGATAGTTATTAAAACTATTTAAAGGTTGTTAAACGTTGTTTCTCGTTGTATATCCTTTAATTCTAGAGTTAAATTGATAAATAACGTGTACGAATTTGTTTAACGCATTTGTTTTGGTTACTCGATGTCTCCGTTCTCGTGTAGCCTACATATTGCGTTTTTTTTTTTTTTAATTTGCTTACCGGGCTAAAGATTAGCATGCTTAAAATACGTAAGTCGTTTTGTTCAACAAATTTGAGTAGATAACTCAGCAGTTGTTTGCATCAGAGCGACAATTTTTGAGATAGTTATTAAAACTGTTTAAAGGTTGTCAAACGTTGTTTCGCGTTGTATATCCTTTAATTCTAGAGTTAAATTGATAAATAACGTGTACGAATTTGTTTAACGCATTTGTTTTGGTTACTCGAAGTCTCCGTTCTCGTGTAGCCTACATATTGCGTTTTTTTTTTTTTTAATTTGCTTACCGGGCTAAAGGTTAGCATGCTTAAAATACGTAAGTCGTTTTGTTCAACAAATTTGAGTAGATAACTCATCAGTTGTTTGCATCAGAGCGACAATTTTTGAGATAGTTATTAAAACTGTTTAAAGCTTGTCAAACGTTGTTTCTCGTTGTATATCCTTTAATTCTAGAGTTAAATTGATAAATAACGTGTACGAATTTGTTTAACGCATTTGTTTTGGTTACTCGACGTCTCCGTTTTCGTGTAGCTACATATTACGTTTTTTTTTTAATTTGCTTACCGGGCTAAAGGTTAGCATGCTTAAAATACGTAAGTCGTTTTGTTCAACAAATTTAAGTAGATAACTCATCAGTTGTTTGCATCAGAGCGACAATTTTTGAGATAGTTATTAAAACTGTTTAAAGGTTGTCAAACGTTGTTTCTCGTTGTATATCCTTTAATTCTAGAGTTAAATTCATAAATAACGTGTACGAATTTGTTTAGCGCATTTGTTTTGGTTACTCGACGTCTCCGTTCTCGTGTAGCCTACATATTGCGTTTTTTTTTTAATTTGCTTACCGGGATAAAGGTTAGCATGCTTAAAATACGTAAGTCGTTTTGTTCAACAAATTTGAGTAGATAACTCAGCAGTTGTTTCCATCAGAGCGACAATTTTTGAGATAGTTATTAAAACTGTTTAAAGGTTGTCAAACGTTGTTTCTCGTTGTATATCCTTTAATTCTAGAGTTAAATTGATAAATAACGTGTACGAATTTGTTTAACGCATTTGTTTTGGTTACTCGACGTCTCCGTTCTCGTGTAGCCTACATATTGCGTTTTTTTTTTTAATTTGCTTACCGGGCTAAAGGTTAGCATGTTTAAAATACGTAAGTCGTTTTGTTCAACAAATTTGAGTAGATAACTCAGCAGTTGTTTGCATCAGAGCGACAATTTTTGAGATAGTTATTAAAACTGTTTAAAGGTTGTCAAACGTTGTTTCTCGTTGTATATCCTTTAATTCTAGAGTTAAATTGATAAATAACGTGTACGAATTTGTTTAACGCATTTGTTTTGGTTACTCGACGTCTCCGTTCTCGTGTAGCCTACATATTGCGTTTTTTTTTTAAATTTGCTTACCGGGCTAAAGGTTAGCATGCTTAAAATACGTAAGTCGTTTTGTTCAACAAATTTAAGTAGATAACTCATCAGTTGTTTGCATCAGAGCGACAATTTTTGAGATAGTTATTAAAACTGTTTAAAGGTTGTCAAACGTTGTTTCTCGTTGTATATCCTTTAATTCTAGAGTTATATTGATAAATAGCGTGTACGAATTTGTTTAACGCATTTGTTTTGGTTACTCGACGTCTCCGTTCTCGTGTAGCCTACATATTGCGTTTTTTTTAAATTTGCTTACCGGGCTAAAGGTTAGCATGTTTAAAATACGTAAGTCGTTTTGTTCAACAAATTTGAGTAGATAGCTCAGCAGTTGTTTGCATCAGAGCGACAATTTTTGAGATAGTTATTAAAACTGTTTAAAGGTTGTCAAACGTTGTTTCTCGTTGTATATCCTTTAATTCTAGAGTTAAATTGATAAATAACGTGTACGATTTTGTTTAACGCATTTGTTTTGGTTACTCGACGTCTCCGTTCTTGTGTAGCCTACATATTGCGTTTTTTTTTTAATTTGCTTACCGGGCTAAAGGTTAGCATGCTTAAAATACGTAAGACGTTTTGTTCAACAAATTTAAGTAGATAACTCATCAGTTGTTTGCATCAGAGCGACAATTTTTGAGATAGTTATTAAAACTGTTGAAAGGTTGTCAAACGTTGTTTCTCGTTGTATATCCTTTAATTCTAAAGTTAAATTGATAAATAACGTGTACGAATTTGTTTAACGCATTTGTTTTGGTTACTCTACGTCTCCGTTCTCGTGTAGCCTACATATTGCGTTTTTTTTTTAATTTGCTTACCGGGCTAAAGGTTAGCATGCTTAAAATACGTAAGTCGTTTTGTTCAACAAATTTGAGTAGATAACTCAGCAGTTGTTTGCATCAGAGCGACAATTTTTGAGATAGTTATTAAAACTGTTGAAAGGTTGTCAAACGTTGTTTCTCGTTGTATATCCTTTAATTCTAAAGTTAAATTGATAAATAACGTGTACGAATTTGTTTAACGCATTTGTTTTGGTTACTCTACGTCTCCGTTCTCGTGTAGCCTACATATTGCGTTTTTTTTTTAATTTGCTTACCGGGCTAAAGGTTAGCATGTTTAAAATACGTAAGTCGTTTTGTTCAACAAATTTGAGTAGATAACTCAGCAGTTGTTTGCATCAGAGCGACAATTTTTGAGATAGTTATTAAAACTGTTGAAAGGTTGTCAAACGTTGTTTCTCGTTGTATATCCTTTAATTCTAAAGTTAAATTGATAAATAACGTGTACGAATTTGTTTAACGCATTTGTTTTGGTTACTCGACGTCTCCGTTCTCGTGTAGCCTACATATTGCGTTTTTTTTTTTAATTTGCTTACCGGGCTAAAGGTTAGCATGCTTAAAATACGTAAGTCGTTTTGTTCAACAAATTTGAGTAGATAACTCAGCAGTTGTTTCCATCAGAGCGACAATTTTTGAGATAGTTATTAAAACTGTTTAAAGGTTGTCAAACGTTGTTTCTCGTTGTATATCCTTTAATTCTAGAGTTAAATTTATAAATAACTTGTACGAATTTGTTTAACGCATTTGTTTTGGTTACTCGACGTCTCCGTTCTCGTGTAGCCTACATATTGCGTTTTTTTTTTTTAATTTGCTTACCGGGCTAAAGGTTAGCATGCTTAAAATACGTAAGTCGTTTTGTTCAACAAATTTGAGTAGATAACTCAGCAGTTGTTTGCATCAGAGCAACAATTTTTGAGATAATTATTAAAACTGTTTAAAGGTTGTCAAACGTTGTTTCTCGTTGTATATCCTTTAATTCTAGAGTTAAATTGATAAATAACGTGTACGAATTTGTTTAACGCATTTGTTTTGGTTACTCGACGTCTCCGTTCTCGTGTAGCCTACATATTGCGTTTTTTTTTAATTTGCTTACCGGGCAAAAGGTTAGCATGCTTAAAATACGTAAGTCGTTTTGTTCAACAAATTTGAGTAGATAACTCAGCAGTTGTTTCCATCAGAGCGACAATTTTGAGATAGTTATTAAAACTGTTTAAAGGTTGTCAAACGTTGTTTCTCGTTGTATATCCTTTAATTCTAGAGTTAAATTGATAAATAACTTGTACGAATTTGTTTAACGCATTTGTTTCGGTTACTCGACGTCTCCGTTCTCGTGTAGCCTACATATTGCGTTTTTTTTTTTTAATTTGCTTACCGGGCTAAAGGTTAGCATGCTTAAAATACGTAAGTCGTTTTGTTCAACAAATTTGAGTAGATAACTCAGCAGTTGTTTGCATCAGAGCGACAATTTTTGAGATAGTTATTAAAACTGTTTAAAGGTTGTCAAACGTTGTTTCTCGTTGTATATCCTTTAATTCTAGAGTTAAATTGATAAATAACGTGTACGAATTTGTTTAACGCATTTGTTTTGGTTACTCGACGTCTCCGTTTCGTGTAGCCTACATATTGCGTTTTTTTTATTTGCTTACCGGGCTAAAGGTTAGCATGCTTAAAATACGTAAGTCGTTTTGTTCAACAAATTTGAGTAGATAACTCAGCAGTTGTTTGCATCAGAGCGACAATTTTTGAGATAGTTATTAAAACTGTTTAAAGGTTGTCAAACGTTGTTTCTCGTTGTATATCCTTTAATTCTAGAGTTAAATTGATAAATAACGTGTACTAATTTGTTTAACGCATTTGTTTTGGTTACTCGACGTCTCCGTTCTCGTGTAGCCTACATATTGCGTTTTTTTTTTAATTTGCTTACCGGGCTAAAGGTTAGCATGCTTAAAATACGTAAGTCGTTTTGTTCAACAAATTTGAGTAGATAACTCAGCAGTTGTTTGCATCAGAGCGACAATTTTTGAGATAGTTATTAAAACTGTTGAAAGGTTGTCAAACGTTGTTTCTCGTTGTATATCCTTTAATTCTAAAGTTAAATTGATAAATAACGTGTACGAATTTGTTTAACGCATTTGTTTTGGTTACTCGACGTCTCCGTTCTCGTGTAGCCTACATATTGCGTTTTTTTTTTAATTTGCTTACCGGGCTAAAGGTTAGCATGTTTAAAATACGTAAGTCGTTTTGTTCAACAAATTTGAGTAGATAACTCAGCAGTTGTTTGCATCAGAGCGACAATTTTTGAGATAGTTATTAAAACTGTTGAAAGGTTGTCAAACGTTGTTTCTCGTTGTATATCCTTTAATTCTAAAGTTAAATTGATAAATAACGTGTACGAATTTGTTTAACGCATTTGTTTTGGTTACTCGACGTCTCCGTTCTCGTGTAGCCTACATATTGCGTTTTTTTTTTTAATTTGCTTACCGGGCTAAAGGTTAGCATGCTTAAAATACGTAAGTCGTTTTGTTCAACAAATTTGAGTAGATAACTCAGCAGTTGTTTCCATCAGAGCGACAATTTTTGAGATAGTTATTAAAACTGTTTAAAGGTTGTCAAACGTTGTTTCTAGTTGTATATCCTTTAATTCTAGAGTTAAATTTATAAATAACTTGTACGAATTTGTTTAACGCATTTGTTTTGGTTACTCGACGTCTCCGTTCTCGTGTAGCCTACATATTGCGTTTTTTTTTTAATTTGCTTACCGGGCTAAAGGTTAGCATGCTTAAAATACGTAAGTCGTTTTGTTCAACAAATTTGAGTAGATAACTCAGCAGTTGTTTGCATCAGAGCGACAATTTTTGAGATAGTTATTAAAACTGTTTAAAGGTTGTCAAACGTTGTTTCTCGTTGTATATCCTTTAATTCTAGAGTTAAATTGATAAATAACGTGTACGAATTTGTTTAACGCATTTGTTTTGGTTACTCGACGTCTCCGTTCTCGTGTAGCCTACATATTGCGTTTTTTTTAATTTGCTTACCGGGCAAAAGGTTAGCATGCTTAAAATACGTAAGTCGTTTTGTTCAACAAATTTGAGTAGATAACTCAGCAGTTGTTTCCATCAGAGCGACAATTTTTGAGATAGTTATTAAAACTGTTTAAAGGTTGTCAAACGTTGTTTCTCGTTGTATATCCTTTAATTCTAGAGTTAAATTGATAAATAACTTGTACGAATTTGTTTAACGTATTTGTTTTGGTTACTCGACGTCTCCGTTCTCGTGTAGCCTACATATTGGGTTTTTTTTTTTTCAATTTGCTTACCGGGCTAAAGGTTAGCATGCTTAAAATACGTAAGTCGTTTTGTTCAACAAATTTGAGTAGATAACTCAGCAGTTGTTTGCATCAGAGCGACAATTTTTGAGATAGTTATTAAAACTGTTTAAAGGTTGTCAAACGTTGTTTCTCGTTGTATATCCTTTAATTCTAGAGTTAAATTGATAAATAACGTGTACGAATTTGTTTAACGCATTTGTTTTGGTTACTCGACGTCTCCGTTTCGTGTAGCCTACATATTGCGTTTTTTTTAATTTGCTTACCGGGCTAAAGGTTAGCATGCTTAAAATACGTAAGTCGTTTTGTTCAACAAATTTGAGTAGATAACTCAGCAGTTGTTTGCATCAGAGCGACAATTTTTGAGATAGTTATTAAAACTGTTTAAAGCTTGTCAAACGTTGTTTCTCGTTGTATATCCTTTAATTCTAGAGTTAAATTGATAAATAACGTGTACGAATTTGTTTAACGCATTTGTTTTGGTTACTCGACATCTCCGTTCTCGTGTAGCCTACATATTGCGTTTTTTTTTTAATTTGCTTACCGGGCTAAAGGTTAGCATGCTTAAAATACGTAAGTCGTTTTGTTCAACAAATTTAAGTAGATAACTCATCAGTTGTTTGCATCAGAGCGACAATTTTTGAGATAGTTATTAAAACTGTTTAAAGGTTGTCAAACGTTGTTTCTCGTTGTATATCCTTTAATTCTAGAGTTAAATTGATAAATAACGTGTACGAATTTGTTTAACGCATTTGTTTTGGTTACTCGATGTCTCCGTTCTCGTGTAGCCTACATATTGCGTTTTTTTTTTAATTTGCTTACCGGGCTAAAGGTTAGCATGCTTAAAATACGTAAGTCGTTTTGTTCAACAAATTTGAGTAGATAACTCAGCAGTTGTTTCCATCAGAGCGACAATTTTTGAGATAGTTATTAAAACTGTTTAAAGGTTGTCAAACGTTGTTTCTCGTTGTATATCCTTTAATTCTAGAGTTAAATTGATAAATAACGTGTACGAATTTGTTTAACGCATTTGTTTTGGTTACTCGACGTCTCCGTTCTCGTGTAGCCTACATATTGCGTTTTTTTTTAATTTGCTTACCGGGCTAAAGGTTAGCATGTTTAAAATACGTAAGTCGTTTTGTTCAACAAATTTGAGTAGATAACTCAGCAGTTGTTTCCATCAGAGCGACAATTTTTGAGATAGTTATTAAAACTGTTTAAAGGTTGTCAAACGTTGTTTCTCGTTGTATATCCTTTAATTCTAGAGTTAAATTGATAAATAACGTGTACGAATTTGTTTAACGCATTTGTTTTGGTTACTCGACGGCTCCGTTCTCGTTTAGCCTACATATTGCGTTTTTTTTTTTAATTTGCTTACCGGGCTAAAGGTTAGCATGCTTAAAATACGTAAGTCGTTTTGTTCAACAAATTTAAGTAGATAACTCATCAGTTGTTTGCATCAGAGCGACAATTTTTGAGATAGTTATTAAAACTGTTTAAAGGTTGTCAAACGTTGTTTCTCGTTGTATATCCTTTAATTCTAGAGTTAAATTGATAAATAACGTGTACGAATTTGTCTAACGCATTTGTTTTGGTTACTCGACGTCTCCGTTCTCGGTAGCCTACATATTGCGTTTTTTTTTTTAATTTGCTTACCAGGCTAAAGGTTAGCATGCTTAAAATACGTAAGTCGTTTTGTTCAACAAATTTAAGTAGATAACTCATCAGTTGTTTGCATCAGAGCGACAATTTTTGAGATAGTTATTAAAATCGTTTAAAGGTTGTCAAACGTTGTTTCTCGTTGTATATCCTTTAATTCTAGAGTTAAATTGATAAATAACGTGTACGAATTTGTTTAACGCATTTGTTTTGGTTACTCGACGTCTCCGTTCTCGTGTAGCCTACATATTGCGTTTTTTTTTTAATTTGCTTACCGGGCTAAAGGTTAGCATGCTTAAAATACGTAAGTCGTTTTGTTCAACAAATTTAAGTAGATAACTCATCAGTTGTTTGCATCAGAGCGACAATTTTTGAGAAAGTTATTAAAACTGTTTAAAGGTTGTCAAACGTTGTTTCTCGTTGTATATCCTTTAATTCTAGAGTTAAATTGATAAATAACGTGTACGAATTTGTCTAACGCATTTGCGTTGGTTACTCGACGTCTCCGTTCTCGTGTAGCCTACATATTGCGTTTTTTTTTTTAATTTGCTTACCGGGCTAAAGGTTAGCATGCTTGAAATACGTAAGTCGTTTTGTTCAACAAATTTGAGTAGATAACTCAGCAGTTGTTTGCATCAGAGCGACAATTTTTGAGATAGTTATTAAAACTGTTTAAAGGTTGTCAAACGTTGTTTCTCGTTGTATATCCTTTAATTCTAGAGTTAAATTGATAAATAACGTGTACGAATTTGTTTAACGCATTTGTTTTGGTTACTCGACGTCTCCGTTCTCGTGTAGCCTACATATTGCGTTTTTTTTTTTTTAATTTGCTTACCGGTCTAAAGGTCAGCATGCTTAAAATACGTAAGTCGTTTTGTTCAACAAATTTAAGTAGATAACTCATCAGTTGTTTGCATCAGAGCGACAATTTTTGAGATAGTTATTAAAACTGTTTAAAGGTTGTCAAACGTTGTTTCTCGTTGTATATCCTTTAATTCTAGAGTTAAATTGATAAATATCGTGTACGAATTTGTTTAACGCATTTGTTTTGGTTACTCGACGTCTCCGTTCTCGTGTAGCCTACATATTGAGTTTTTTTTTTAATTTGCTTACCGGGCTAAAGGTTAGCATGTTTAAAATACGTAAGTCGTTTTGTTCAACAAATTTGAGCAGATAACTCAGAAGTTATTTGCATCAGAGCGACAATTTTTGAGATAGTTATTAAAACTGTTTAAAGGTTGTCAAACGTTGTTTTTCGTTGTATATCCTTTAATTCTAGAGTTAAATTGATAAATAACGTGTACGAATTTGTTTAACGCATTTGTTTTGGTTACTCGACGTCTCCGTTCTCGTGTAGCCTACATATTGCGTTTTTTTTTTTAATTTGCTTACCGGGCTAAAGGTTAGCATGCTTAAAATACGTAAGTCGTTTTGTTCAACAAATTTGAGTAGATAACTCAGCAGTTGTTTCCATCAGAGCGACAATTTTTGAGATAGTTATTAAAACTGTTTGAAGGTTGTCAAACGTTGTTTCTCGTTGTATATCCTTTAATTCTAGAGTTAAAATGATAAATACCGTGTACGAATTTGTTTAACGCATTTGTTTTGGTTACTCGACGTCTCCGTTCTCGTGTAGCCTACATATTGCGTTTTTTTTTTAATTTGCTTACCGGGCTAAAGGTTAGCATGCTTAAAATACGTAAGTCGTTTTGTTCAACAAATTTAAGTAGATAACTCATCAGTTGTTTGCATCAGAGCGACAATTTTTGAGATAGTTATTAAAACTGTTTAAAGGTTGTCAAACGTTGTTTCTCGTTGTATATCCTTTAATTCTAGAGTTAAATTGATAAATAACGTGTACGAATTTGTTTAACGCATTTGTTTTGGTTACTCGACGTCTCCGTTCTCGTGTAGCCTACATATTGCGTTTTTTTTTTAATTTGCTTACCGGGCTAAAGGTTAGCATGCTTAAAATACGTAAGTCGTTTTGTTCAACAAATTTAAGTAGATAACTCATCAGTTGTTTGCATCAGAGCGACAATTTTTGAGATAGTTATTAAAACTGTTTAAAGGTTGTCAGACGTTATTTCTCGTTGTATATCCTTTAATTCTAGAGTTAAATTGATAAATAACGTGTACGAATTTGTTTAACGCATTTGTTTTGGTTACTCGACGTCTCCGTTCTCGTGTAGCCTACATATTGCATTTTTTTTTAATTTGCTTACCGGGCTAAAGGTTAGCATGCTTAAAATACGTAAGTCGTTTTGTTCAACAAATTTGAGTAGATAACTCAGCAGTTGTTTGCATCAGAGCGACAATTTTTGAGATAGTTATTAAAACTGTTTAAAGGTTGTCAAACGTTGTTTCTCGTTGTATATCCTTTAATTCTAGAGTTAAATTGATAAATAACGTGTACGAATTTGTTTAACGCATTTGTTTTGGTTACTCGACGTCTCCGTTCTCGTGTAGCCTACATATTGCGTTTTTTTTTTTTTTTTAATTTGCTTACCGGGCTAAAGGTTAGTATGCTTAAAATACGTAAGTCGTTTTGTTCAACAAATTTAAGTAGATAACTCATCAGTTGTTTGCATCAGAGCGACAATTTTTGAGATAGTTATTAAAACTGTTTAAAGGTTGTCAAACGTTGTTTCTCGTTGTATATCCTTTAATTCTAGAGTTAAATTGATAAATAACGTGTACGAATTTGTTTAACGCATTTGGTTTTGTTACTCGACGTCTCCGTTCTCGTGTAGCCTACATATTGCGTTTTTTTTTTTAATTTGCTTACCGGGCTAAAGGTTAGCATGCTTAAAATACGTAAGTCGTTTTGTTCAACAAATTTAAGTAGATAACTCATCAGTTGTTTGCATCAGAGCGACAATTTTTGAGTTAGTTATTAAAACTGTTTAAAGGTTGTCAAACGTTGTTTCTCGTTGTATATCCTTTAATTCTAGAGTTAAATTGATAAATAACGTGTACGAATTTGTTTAACGCATTTGTTTTGGTTACTCGACGTCTCCGTTCTCGTGTAGCCTACATATTGCGTTTTTTTTTTAATTTGCTTACCGGGCTAAAGGTTAGCATGCTTAAAATACGTAAGTTGTTTCGTTTAACAAATTTAAGTAGATAACTCATCAGTTGTTTGCATCAGAGCGACAATTTTTTGAGATAGTTATTAAAACTGTTTAAAGGTTGTCAAACGTTGTTTCTCGTTGTATATCCTTTAATTCTAGAGTTAAATTGACAAATAACGTGTACGAATTTGTTTAACGCATTTGTTTTGGTTACTCGACGTCTCCGTACTCGTGTAGCCTACATATTGCGTTTTTTTTTTAATTTGCTTACCGGGCTAAAGGTTAGCATGCTTAAAATGCGTAAGTCGTTTTGTTCAATAAATTTAAGTAGATAACTCATCAGTTGTTTGCATCAGAGCGACAATTTTTGAGATAGTAAAACTGTTTAAAGGTTGTCAAACGTTGTTTCTCGTTGTATATCCTTTAATTCTAGAGTTAAATTGATAAATAACGTGTACGAATTTGTTTAACGCATTTGTTTTGGTTACTCGACGTCTCCGTTCTCGTGTAGCCTACATATTGCGTTTTTTTTTTTAATTTGCTTACCGGGCTAAAGGTTAGCATGCTTAAAATACGTAAGTCGTTTTGTTCAACAAATTTGAGTAGATAACTCAGCAGTTGTTTGCATCAGAGCGACAATTTTTGAGATAGTTATTAAAACTGTTTAAAGGTTGTCAAACGTTGTTTCTCGTTGTATATCCTTTAGTTCTAGAGTTAAATTGATAAATAACGTGTACGAATTTGTTTAACGCATTTGTTTTGGTTACTCGACGTCTCCGTTCTCGTGTAGCCTACATATTGGGTTATTTTTTAATTTGCTTACCGGGCTAAAGGTTAGCATGCTTAAAATACGTAAGTCGTTTTGTTCAACAAATTTAAGTAGATAACTCATCAGTTGTTTGCATCAGAGCGACAATTTTTGAGATAGTTATTAAAACTGTTTAAAGGTTGTCAAACGTTGTTTCTCGTTGTATATCCTTTAATTCTATAGTTAAATTGATAAATAACGTGAACGAATTTGTTTAACGCATTTGTTTTGGTTACTTGACGTCTCGGTTCTCGTGTAGCCTACATATTGCGTTTTTTTTTTAATTTGCTTACCGGGCTAAAGGTTAGCATGCTTAAAATACGTAAGTCGTTTTGTTCAACAAATTTGAGTAGATAACTCAGCAGTTGTTTCCATCAGAGCGACAATTTTTGAGATAGTTATTAAAACTGTTTAAAGGTTGTCAAACGTTGTTTCTCGTTGTATATCCTTTAATTTTAGAGTTAAATTGATAAATAACGTGTACGAATTTGTTTAACGCATTTGTTTTGGTTACTCGACGTCTCGGTTCTCGTGTACCCTACATATTGCGTTTTTTTTTTAATTTGCTTACCGGGCTAAAGGTTAGCATGCTTAAAATACGTAAGTCGTTTTGTTCAACAAATTTGAGTAGATAACTCAGCAGTTGTTTCCATCAGAGCGACAATTTTTGAGATAGTTATTAAAACTGTTTAAAGGTTGTCAAACGTTGTTTCTCGTTGTATATCCTTTAATTCTAGAGTTAAATTGATAAATAACGTGTACGAATTTGTTTAACGCATTTGTTTTGGTTACTCGACGTCTCGGTTCTCGTGTAGCCTACATATTGCGTTTTTTTTTTTAATTTGCTTACCGGGCTAAAGGTTAGCATGCTTAAAATACGTAAGTCGTTTTGTTCAACAAATTTGAGTAGATAACTCAGCAGTTGTTTCCATCAGAGCGACAATTTTTGAGATAGTTATTAAAACTGTTTAAAGGTTGTCAAACGTTGTTTCTCGTTGTATATCCTTTAATTTTAGAGTTAAATTGATAAATAACATGTACGAATTTGTCTAACGCATTTGTTTTGGTTACTCGACGTCTCCGTTCTCGTGTAGCCTACATATTGCGTTTTTTTCTTAATTTGCTTACCGGGCTAAAGGTTAGCATGCTTAAAATACGTAAGTCGTTTTGTTCAACAAATTTAAGTAGATAACTCATCAGTTGTTTGCATCAGAGCGACAATTTTTGAGATAGTTATTAAAACTGTTTAAAGGTTGTCAGACGTTGTTTCTCGTTGTATATCCTTTAATTCTAGAGTTAAATTGATAAATAACGTGTACGAATTTGTTTAACGCATTTGTTTTGGTTACTCGACGTCTCCGTTTTCGTGTAGCCTACATATTGCATTTTTTTTTAATTTGCTTACCGGGCTAAAGGTTAGCATGCTTAAAATACGTAAGTCGTTTTGTTCAACAAATTTGAGTAGATAACTCAGCAGTTGTTTGCATCAGAGCGACAATTTTTGAGATAGTTATTAAAACTGTTTAAAGGTTGTCAAACGTTGTTTCTCGTTGTATATCCTTTAATTCTAGAGTTAAATTGATAAATAACGTGTACGAATTTGTTTAACGCATTTGTTTTGGTTACTCGACGTCTCCGTTCTCGTGTAGCCTACATATTGCGTTTTTTTTTAATTTGCTTACCGGGCTAAAGGTTAGCATGCTTAAAATACGTAAGTCGTTTTGTTCAACAAATTTAAGTAGATAACTCATCAGTTGTTTGCATCAGAGCGACAATTTTTGAGATAGTTATTAAAACTGTTTAAAGGTTGTCAAACGTTGTTTCTCGTTGTATATCCTTTAATTCTAGAGTTAAATTGATAAATAACGTGTACGAATTTGTTTAACGCATTTGTTTTGGTTACTCGACGTCTCCGTTCTCGTGTAGCCTACATATTGCGATTTTTTTTTTTAATTTGCTTACCGGGCTAAAGGTTAGCATGCTTAAAATACGTAAGACGTTTTGTTCAACAAATTTGAGTAGATAACTCAGCAGTTGTTTGCATCAGAGCGACAATTTTTGAGATAGTTATTAAAACTGTTTAAAGGTTGTCAAACGTTGTTTCTCGTTGTATATCCTTTAATTCTAGAGTTAAATTGATAAATAACGTGTACGAATTTGTTTAACGCATTTGTTTTGGTTACTCGACGTCTCCGTTCTCGTGTAGCCTACATATTACGTTTTTTTTTTTTAATTTGCTTACCGGGCTAAAGGTTAGCATGTTTAAAATACGTAAGTCGTTTTGTTCAATAAATTTGAGTAGATAACTCAGCAGTTGTTTGCATCAGAGCGACAATTTTTGAGATAGTTATTAAAACTGTTTAAAGGTTGTCAAACGTTGTTTCTCGTTGTATATCCTTTATTTCTAGAGTTAAATTGATAAATAACGTGTACGAATTTGTTTAACGCTTTTGTTTTGGTTACTCGACGTCTCCGTTCTCGTGTAGCCTACATATTGCGTTTTTTTTTTAATTTGCTTACCGGGCTAAAGGTTAGCATGCTTAAAATACGTAAGTCGTTTTGTTCAACAAATTGAAGTAGATAACTCATCAGTTGTTTGCATCAGAGCGACAATTTTTGAGATAGTTATTAAAACTGTTTAAAGGTTGTCAAACGTTGTTTCTCGTTGCATATCCTTTAATTCTAGAGTTAAATTGATAAATAACGTGTACGAATTTGTTTAACGCATTTGTTTTGGTTACTCGACGTCTCCGTTCTCGTGTAGCCTACATATTACGTTTTTTTTTTTTAATTTGCTTACCGGGCTAAAGGTTAGCATGTTTAAAATACGTAAGTCGTTTTGTTCAATAAATTTGAGTAGATAACTCAGCAGTTGTTTGCATCAGAGCGACAATTTTTGAGATAGTTATTAAAACTGTTTAAAGGTTGTCAAACGTTGTTTCTCGTTGTATATCCTTTAATTCTAGAGTTAAATTGATAAATAACGTGTACGAATTTGTTTAACGCATTTGTTTTGGTTACTCGACGTCTCCGTTCTCGTGTAGCCTACATATTACGTTTTTTTTTTTTAATTTGCTTACCGGGCTAAAGGTTAGCATGTTTAAAATACGTAAGTCGTTTTGTTCAATAAATTTGAGTAGATAACTCAGCAGTTGTTTGCATCAGAGCGACAATTTTTGAGATAGTTATTAAAACTGTTTAAAGGTTGTCAAACGTTGTTTCTCGTTGTATATCCTTTAATTCTAGAGTTAAATTGATAAATAACGTGTACGAATTTGTTTAACGCATTTGTTTTGGTTACTCGACGTCTCCGTTCTCGTGTAGCCTACATATTGCGTTTTTTTTTTAATTTGCTTACCGGGCTAAAGGTTAGCATGCTTAAAATACGTAAGTCGTTTTGTTCAACAAATTGAAGTAGATAACTCATCAGTTGTTTGCATCAGAGCGACAATTTTTGAGATAGTTATTAAAACTGTTTAAAGGTTGTCAAACGTTGTTTCTCGTTGCATATCCTTTAATTCTAGAGTTAAATTGATAAATAACGTGTACGAATTTGTTTAACGCATTTGTTTTGGTTACTCGACGTCTCCGTTCTCGTGTAGCCTACATATTGCGTTTTTTTTTAATTTGCTTACCGGGCTAAAGGTTAGCATGCTTAAAATACGTAAGTCGTTTTGTTCAACAAATTTGAGTAGATAACTCAGCAGTTGTTTGCATCAGAGCGACAATTTTTGAGATAGTTATTAAAACTGATTAAAGGTTGTCAAACGTTGTTTCTCGTTGTATATCCTTTAATTCTAGAGTTAAATTGATAAACAACGTGTACGAATTTCTTTAACGCATTTGTTTTGGTTACTCGACGTCTCCGTTCTCGTGTAGCCTACTTATTGCGTTTTTTTTTAATTTGCTTACCGGGCTAAAGGTTAGCATGCTTAAAATACGTAAGTCGTTTTGTTGAACAAATTTGAGTAGATAACTCAGCAGTTGTTTCCATAAGAGCGACAATTTTTGAGATAGTTATTAAAACTGCTTAAAGGTTGTCAAACGTTGTTTCTCGTTGTATATCCTTTAATTCTAGAGTTAAATTGATAAATAACGTGTACGAATTTGTTTAACGCATTTGTTTTGGTTACTCGACGTCTCCGTTCTCGTGTAGCCTACATATTGCGTTTTTTTTTTAATTTGCTTACCGGGCTAAAGGTTAGCATGCTTAAAATACGTAAGTTGTTTCGTTTAACAAATTTAAGTAGATAACTCATCAGTTGTTTGCATCAGAGCGACAATTTTTGAGATAGTTATTAAAACTGTTTAAAGGTTGTCAAACGTTGTTTCTCGTTGTATATCCTTTAATTCTAGAGTTAAATTGATAAATAACGTGTACGAATTTGTTTAACGCATTTGTTTTGGTTACTCGACGTCTCCGTACTCATGTAGCCTACATATTGCGCTTTTTTTTTTAATTTGCTTACCGGGCTAAAGGTTAGCATGCTTAAAATGCGTAAGTCGTTTTGTTCAATAAATTTAAGTAGATAACTCATCAGTTGTTTGCATCAGAGCGACAATTTTTGAGATAGTTATTAAAACTGTTTAAAGGTTGTCAAACGTTGTTTCTCGTTGTATATCCTTTAATTCTAGAGTTAAATTGATAAATAACGTGTACGAATTTGTTTAACGCATTTGTTTTGGTTACTCGACGTCTCCGTTCTCGTGTAGCCTACATATAGCGTTTTTTTTTTTAATTTGCTTACCGGGCTAAAGGTTAGCATGCTTAAAATACGTAAGTCGTTTTGTTCAACAAATTTGAGTAGATAACTCAGCAGTTGTTTGCATCAGAGCGACAATTTTTGAGATAGTTATTAAAACTGTTTAAAGGTTGTCAAACGTTGTTTCTCGTTGTATATCCTTTAATTCTAGAGTTAAATTGATAATAACGTGTACGAATTTGTTTAACGCATTTGTTTTGGTTACTCGACGTCTCCGTTCTCGTGTAGACTACATATTGCGTTTTTTTTTAATTTGCTTACCGGGCTAAAGGTTAGCATGCTTAAAATACGTAAGTCGTTTTGTTCAACAAATTTGAGTAGATAACTCAGCAGTTGTTTGCATCAGAGCTACAATTTTTGAGATAGTTATTAAAAATGATTAAAGGTTGTCAAACGTTGTTTCTCGTTGTATATCCTTTAATTCTAGAGTTAAATTGATAAACAACGTGTACGAATTTCTTTAACGCATTTGTTTTGGTTACTCGACGTCTCCGTTCTCGTGTAGCCTACTTATTGCGTTTTTTTTAAATTTGCTTACCGGGCTAAAGGTTAGCATGCTTAAAATACGTAAGTCGTTTTGTTGAACAAATTTGAGTAGATAACTCAGCAGTTGTTTCCATCAGAGCGACAATTTTTGAGATAGTTATTAAAACTGCTTAAAGGTTGTCAAACGTTGTTTCTCGTTGTATATCCTTTAATTCTAGAGTTAAATTGATAAATAACGTGTACGAATTTGTTTAACGCATTTGTTTTGGTTACTCGACGTCTCCGTTCTCGTGTAGCCTACATATTGCGTTTTTTTTTTAATTTGCTTACCGGGCTAAAGGTTAGCATGCTTAAAATACGTAAGTTGTTTCGTTTAACAAATTTAAGTAGATAACTCATCAGTTGTTTGCATCAGAGCGACAATTTTTGAGATAGTTATTAAAACTGTTTAAAGGTTGTCAAACGTTGTTTCTCGTTGTATATCCTTTAATTCTAGAGTTAAATTGATAAATAACGTGTACGAATTTGTTTAACGCATTTGTTTTGGTTACTCGACGTCTCCGTACTCGTGTAGCCTACATATTGCGTTTTTTTTTTTAATTTGCTTACCGGGCTAAAGGTTAGCATGCTTAAAATGCGTAAGTCGTTTTGTTCAATAAATTTAAGTAGATAACTCATCAGTTGTTTGCATCAGAGCGACAATTTTTGAGATAGTTATTAACACTGTTTAAAGGTTGTCAAACGTTGTTTCTCGTTGTATATCCTTTAATTCTAGAGTTAAATTGATAAATAACGTGTACGAATTTGTTTAACGCATTTGTTTTGGTTACTCGACGTCTCCGTTCTCGTGTAGCCTACATATTACGTTTTTTTTTTTTAATTTGCTTACCGGGCTAAAGGTTAGCATGCTTAAAATACGTAAGTCGTTTTGTTCAACAAATTTGAGTAGATAACTCCGCAGTTGTTTGCATCAGAGCGACAATTTTTGAGATAGTTATTAAAACTGTTTAAATGTTGTCAAACGTTGTTTCTCGTTGTATATCCTTTAATTCTAGAGTTAAATTGATAAATAACGTGTACGAATTTGTTTAACGCATTTGTTTTGGTTACTCGACGTCTCCGTTCTCGTGTAGCCTACATATTGCGTTTTTTTTAATTTGCTTACCGGGCTAAAGGTTAGCATGCTTAAAATACGTAAGTCGTTTTGTTCAACAAATTTAAGTAGATAACTCATCAGTTGTTTGCATCAGAGCGACAATTTTTGAGATAGTTATTAAAACTGTTTAAAGGTTGTCAAACGTTGTTTCTCGTTGTATATCCTTTAATTCTAGAGTTAATTGATAAATAACGTGTACGAATTTGTTTAACGCATTTGTTTTGGTTACTCGACGTCTCCGTTCTCGTGTAGCCTACATATTGCGTTTTTTTTTTTAATTTGCTTACCGGGCTAAAGGTTAGCATGCTTAAAATACGTAAGACGTTTTGTTCAACAAATTTGAGTAGATAACTCAGCAGTTGTTTGCATCAGAGCGACAATTTTTGAGATAGTTATTAAAACTGTTTAAAGGTTGTCAAACGTTGTTTCTCGTTGTATATCCTTTAATTCTAGAGTTAAATTGATAAATAACGTGTACGAATTTGTTTAACGCATTTGTTTTGGTTACTCGACGTCTCCGTTCTCGTGTAGCCTACATATTGCGTTTTTTTTTTAATTTGCTTACCGGGCTAAAGGTTAGCATGTTTAAAATACGTAAGTCGTTTTGTTCAATAAATTTGAGTAGATAACTCAGCAGTTGTTTGCATCAGAGCGGCAATTTTTGAGATAGTTATTAAAACTGTTTAAAGGTTGTCAAACGTTGTTTCTCGTTGTATATCCTTTAATTCTAGAGTTAAATTGATAAATAACGCGTACGAATTTGTTTAACGCATTTGTTTTGGTTACTCGAAGTCTCCGTTCTCGTGTAGCCTACATATTGCGTTTTTTTTTTATTTGCTTACCGGGCTAAAGGTTAGCATGCTTAAAATACGTAAGTCGTTTTGTTCAACAAATTTAAGTAGATAACTCATCAGTTGTTTGCATCAGAGCGACAATTTTTGAGATAGTTATTAAAACTGTTTAAAGGTTGTCAAACGTTGTTTCTCGTTGCATATCCTTTAATTCTAGAGTTAAATTGATAAATAACGTGTACGAATTTGTTTAACGCATTTGTTTTGGTTACTCGCCGTCTCCGTTCTCGTGTAGCCTACATATTGCGTTTTTTTTTTAATTTGCTTACCGGGCTAAAGGTTAGCATGCTTAAAAAACGTAAGTCGTTTTGTTCAACAAATTTGAGTAGATAACTCAGCAGTTGTTTGCATCAGAGCGACAATTTTTGAGATAGTTATTAAAACTGATTAAAGGTTGTCAAACGTTGTTTCTCGTTGTATATCCTTTAATTCTAGAGTTAAATTGATAAACAACGTGTACGAATTTGTTTAACGCATTTGTTTTGGTTACTCGACGTCTCCGTTCTCGTGTAGCCTACTTATTGCGTTTTTTTTTAATTTGCTTACCGGGCTAAAGGTTAGCATGCTTAAAATACGTAAGTCGTTTTGTTGAACAAATTTGAGTAGATAACTCAGCAGTTGTTTCCATCAGAGCGACAATTTTTGAGATAGTTATTAAAACTGCTTAAAGGTTGTCAAACGTTGTTTCTCGTTGTATATCCTTTAATTCTAGAGTTAAATTGATAAATAACGTGTACGAATTTGTTTAACGCATTTGTTTTGGTTACTCGACGTCTCCGTTCTCGTGTAGCCTACATATTGCGTTTTTTTTTTTAATTTGCTTACCGGGCTAAAGGTTAGCATGCTTAAAATACGTAAGTCGTTTTGTTGAACAAATTTGAGTAGATAACTCAGCAGTTGTTTCCATCAGAGCGACAATTTTTGAGATAGTTATTAAAACTGCTCAAAGGTTGTCAAACGTTGTTTCTCGTTGTATATCCTTTAATTCTAGAGTTAAATTGATAAATAACGTGTACGAATTTGTTTAACGCATTTGTTTTGGTTACTCGACGTCTCCGTTCTCGTGTAGCCTACATATTGCGTTTTTTTTAATTTGCTTACCGGGCTAAAGGTTAGCATGCTTAAAATACGTAAGTCGTTTTGTTCAACAAATTTAAGTAGATAACTCATCAGTTGTTTGCATCAGAGCGACAATTTTTGAGATAGTTATTAAAACTGTTTAAAGGTTGTCAAACGTTGTTTCTCGTTGTATATCCTTTAATTCTAGAGTTAAATTGATAAATACCGTGTACGAATTTGTTTAACGCATTTGTTTTGGTTACTCGACGTCTCCGTTCTCGTGTAGCCTACATATTGCGTTTTTTTTTAATTTGCTTACCGGGCTAAAGGTTAGCATGCTTAAAATACGTAAGTCGTTTTGTCCAACAAATTTAAGTAGATAACTCATCAGTTGTTTGCATCAGAGCGACAATTTTTGAGATAGTTATTAAAACTATTTAAAGGTTGTCAAACGATGTTTCTCGTTGCATATCCTTTAATTCTAGAGTTAGATTGATAAATAACGTGTACGAATTTGTTTAACGCATTTGTTTTGGTTACTCGACGTCTCCGTTCTCGTGTAGCCTACATATTGCGTTTTTTTTTAATTTGCTTACCGGGCTAAAGGTTAGCATGCTTAAAATACGTAAGTCGTTTTGTTCAACAAATTTGAGTAGATAACTCAGCAGTTGTTTGCATCAGAGCGACAATTTTTGAGATAGTTACTAAAACTGTTTAAAGGTTGTCAAACGTTGTTTCTCGTTGTATATCCTTTAATTCTAGAGTTAAATTGATAAATAACGTGTACGAATTTGTTTAACGCATTTGCTTTGGTTACTCGACGTCTCCGTTCTCGTGCAGCCTACATATTGCGTTTTTTTTTTTGAATTTGCTTACCGGGCTAAAGGTTAGCATGCTTAAAATACGTAAGTCGTTTTGTTCAACAAATTTAAGTAGATAACTCATCAGTTGTTTGCATCAGAGCGACAATTTTTGAGATAGTTATTAAAACTGTTTAAAGGTTGTCAAACGTTGTTTCTCGTTGTATATCCTTTAATTCTAGAGTTAAATTGATAAATAACGTGTACGAATTTGTTTAAAGCATTTGTTTTGGTTACTCGACGTCTCCGTTCTCGTGTAGCCTACATATTGCGTTTTTTTTTTAATTTGCTTACCGGGCTAAAGGTTAGCATGCTTAAAATACGCAAGTCGTTTTGTTCAACAAATTTAAGTAGATAACTCATCAGTTGTTTGCATCAGAGCGATAATTTTTGAGATAGTTATTAAAACTGTTTAAAGGTTGTCAAACATTGTTTCTCGTTGTATATCTTTTAATTCTAGAGTTAAATTGATAAATAACGTGTACGAATTTGTTTAACGCATTTGTTTTGGTTACTCGACGTCTCCGTTCTCGTGTAGCCTACATATTGCGTTTTTTTTTTAATTTGCTTACCGGGCTAAAGGTTAGCATGTTTAAAATACGTAAGTCGTTTTGTTCAACAAATTTAAGTAGATAACTCATCAGTTGTTTGCATCAGAGCGACAAATTTTGAGATAGTTATTAAAACTGTTTAAAGGTTGTCAAACGTTGTTTCTCGTTGTATATCCTTTAATTCTAGAGTTAAATTGATAAATAACGTGTACGAATTTGTTTAACGCATTTGTTTTGGTTACTCGACGTCTCCGTTCTCGTGTAGCCTACATATTGCGTTTTTTTTTTAATTTGCTTACCGGGCTAAAGGTTAGCATGCTTAAAATACGTAAGTCGTTTTGTTCAACAAATTTAAGTAGATAACTCATCAGTTGTTTGCATCAGAGCGACAATTTTTGAGATAGTTATTAAAACTGTTTAAAGGTTGTCAAACGTTGTTTCTCGTTGTATATCCTTTAATTCTAGAGTTAAATTGATAAATAACGTGAACGAATTTGTTTAACGCATTTGTTTTGGTTACTCGACGTCTCCGTTCTCGTGTAGCCTACATATTGCGTTTTTTTTTTTAATTTGCTTACCGGGCTAAAGGTTAGCATGTTTAAAATACGTAAGTCGTTTTGTTCAACAAATTTAAGTAGATAACTCATCAGTTGTTTGCATCAGAGCGACAATTTTTGAGATAGTTATTAAAACTGTTTAAAGGTTGTCAAACGTTGTTTCTCGTTGTATATCCTTTAATTCTAGAGTTAAATTGATAAATACCGTGTACGAATTTGTTTAACGCATTTGTTTTGGTTACTCGACGTCTCCGTTCTCGTGTAGCCTACATATTGCGTTTTTTTTTTAATTTGCTTACCGGGCTAAAGGTTAGCATGCTTAAAATACGTAAGTCGTTTTGTTCAACAAATTTAAGTAGATAACTCATCAGTTGTTTGCATCAGAGCGACAATTTTTGAGATAGTTATTAAAACTGTTTAAAGGTTGTCAAACGTTGTTTCTCGTTGTATATCCTTTAATTCTAGAGTTAAATTGATAAATAACGTGTACGAATTTGTTTAACGCATTTGTTTTGGTTACTCGACGTCTCCGTTCTCGTGTAGCCTACATATTGCGTTTTTTTTTTTAATTTGCTTACCGGGCTAAAGGTTAGCATGCTTAAAATACGTAAGTCGTTTTGTTCAACAAATTTGAGTAGATAACTCAGCAGTTGTTTCCATCAGAGCGACAATTTTTGAGATAGTTATTAAAACTGTTTAAAGGTTGTCAAACGTTGTTTCTCGTTGTATATCCTTTAATTTTAGAGTTAAATTGATAAATAACGTGTACGAATTTGTCTAACGCATTTGTTTTGGTTACTCGACGTCTCCGTTCTCGTGTAGCCTACATATTGCGTTTTTTTTTAATTTGCTTACCGGGCTAAAGGTTAGCATGCTTAAAATACGTAAGTCGTTTTGTTCAACAAATTTAAGTAGATAACTCATCAGTTGTTTGCATCAGAGCGACAATTTTTGAGATAGTTATTAAAACTGTTTAAAGGTTGTCAAACGTTGTTTCTCGTTGTATATCCTTTAATTCTAGAGTTAAATTGATAAATAACGTGTACGAATTTGTTTAACGCATTTGTTTTGGTTACTCGACGTCTCCGTTCTCGTGTAGCCTACATATTGCATTTTTTTTTAATTTGCTTACCGGGCTAAAGGTTAGCATGCTTAAAATACGTAAGTCGTTTTGTTCAACAAATTTGAGTAGATAACTCAGCAGTTGTTTGCATCAGAGCGACAATTTTTGAGATAGTTATTAAAACTGTTTAAAGGTTGTCAAACGTTGTTTCTCGTTGTATATCCTTTAATTCTAGAGTTAAATTGATAAATAACGTGTACGAATTTGTTTAACGCATTTGTTTTGGTTACTCGACGTCTCCGTTCTCGTGTAGCCTACATATTGCGTTTTTTTTTTTAATTTGCTTACCGGGCTAAAGGTTAGCATGCTTAAAATACGTAAGTCGTTTTGTTCAACAAATTTGAGTAGATAACTCAGCAGTTGTTTGCATCAGAGCGACAATTTTTGAGATAGTTATTAAAACTGATTAAAGGTTGTCAAACGTTGTTTCTCGTTGTATATCCTTTAATTCTAGAGTTAAATTGATAAACAACGTGTACGAATTTGTTCAACGCATTTGTTTTGGTTACTCGACGTCTCCGTTCTCGTGTAGCCTACTTATTGCGTTTTTTTTTAATTTGCTTACCGGGCTAAAGGTTAGCATGCTTAAAATACGTAAGTCGTTTTGTTGAACAAATTTGAGTAGATAACTCAGCAGTTGTTTCCATCAGAGCGACAATTTTTGAGATAGTTATTAAAACTGCTTAAAGGTTGTCAAACGTTGTTTCTCGTTCTATATCCTTTAATTCTAGAGTTAAATTGATAAATAACGTGTACGAATTTGTTTAACGCATTTGTTTTGGTTACTCGACGTCTCCGTTCTCGTGTAGCCTACATATTGCGTTTTTTTTTTAATTTGCTTACCGGGCTAAAGGTTAGCATGCTTAAAATACGTAAGTCGTTTTGTTGAACAAATTTGAGTAGATAACTCAGCAGTTGTTTCCATCAGAGCGACAATTTTTGAGATAGTTATTAAAACTGCTCAAAGGTTGTCAAACGTTGTTTCTCGTTGTATATCCTTTAATTCTAGAGTTAAATTGATAAATAACGTGTACGAATTTGTTTAACGCATTTGTTTTGGTTACTCGACGTCTCCGTTCTCGTGTAGCCTACATATTGCGTTTTTTTTTTAATTTGCTTACCGGGCTAAAGGTTAGCATGCTTAAAATACGTAAGTCGTTTTGTTCAACAAATTTAAGTAGATAACTCATCAGTTGTTTGCATCAGAGCGACAATTTTTGAGATAGTTATTAAAACTGTTTAAAGGTTGTCAAACGTTGTTTCTCGTTGTATATCCTTCAATTCTAGAGTTAAATTGATAAATACCGTGTACGAATTTGTTTAACGCATTTGTTTTGGTTACTCGACGTCTCCGTTCTCGTGTAGCCTACATATTGCGTTTTTTTTTTTAATTTGCTTACCGGGCTAAAGGTTAGCATGCTTAAAATACGTAAGTCGTTTTGTCCAACAAATTTAAGTAGATAACTCATCAGTTGTTTGCATCAGAGCGACAATTTTTGAGATAGTTATTAAAACTATTTAAAGGTTGTCAAACGATGTTTCTCGTTGCATATCCTTTAATTCTAGAGTTAGATTGATAAATAACGTGTACGAATTTGTTTAACGCATTTGTTTTGGTTACTCGACGTCTCCGTTCTCGTGTAGCCTACATATTGCGTTTTTTTTTAATTTGCTTACCGGGCTAAAGGTTAGCATGCTTAAAATACGTAAGTCGTTTTGTTCAACAAATTTGAGTAGATAACTCAGCAGTTGTTTGCATCAGAGCGACAATTTTTGAGATAGTTACTAAAACTGTTTAAAGGTTGTCAAACGTTGTTTCTCGTTGTATATCCTTTAATTCTAGAGTTAAATTGATAAATAACGTGTACGAATTTGTTTAACGCATTTGCTTTGGTTACTCGACGTCTCCGTTCTCGTGCAGCCTACATATTGCGTTTTTTTTTTTTGAATTTGCTTACCGGGCTAAAGGTTAGCATGCTTAAAATACGTAAGTCGTTTTGTTCAACAAATTTAAGTAGATAACTCATCAGTTGTTTGCATCAGAGCGACAATTTTTGAGATAGTTATTAAAACTGTTTAAAGGTTGTCAAACGTTGTTTCTCGTTGTATATCCTTTAATTCTAGAGTTAGATTGATAAATAACGTGTACGAATTTGTTTAAAGCATTTGTTTTGGTTACTCGACGTCTCCGTTCTCGTGTAGCCTACATATTGCGTTTTTTTTTTTAATTTGCTTACCGGGCTAAAGGTTAGCATGCTTAAAATACGTAAGTCGTTTTGTTCAACAAATTTAAGTAGATAACTCATCAGTTGTTTGCATCAGAGCGATAATTTTTGAGATAGTTATTAAAACTGTTTAAAGGTTGTCAAACATTGTTTCTCGTTGTATATCTTTTAATTCTAGAGTTAAATTGATAAATAACGTGTACGAATTTGTTTAGCGCATTTGTTTTGGTTACTCGACGTCTCCGTTCTCGTGTAGCCTACATATTGCGTTTTTTTTTTTTAATTTGCTTACCGGGCTAAAGGTTAGCATGTTTAAAATACGTAAGTCGTTTTGTTCAACAAATTTAAGTAGATAACTCATCAGTTGTTTGCATCAGAGCGACAAATTTTGAGATAGTTATTAAAACTGTTTAAAGGTTGTCAAACGTTGTTTCTCGTTGTATATCCTTTAATTCTAGAGTTAAATTGATAAATAACGTGTACGAATTTGTTTAACGCATTTGTTTTGGTTACTCGACGTCTCCGTTCTCGTGTAGCCTACATATTGCGTTTTTTTTTTAATTTGCTTACCGGGCTAAAGGTTAGCATGCTTAAAATACGTAAGTCGTTTTGTTCAACAAATTTAAGTAGATAACTCATCAGTTGTTTGCATCAGAGCGACAATTTTTGAGATAGTTATTAAAACTGTTTAAAGGTTGTCAAACGTTGTTTCTCGTTGTATATCCTTTAATTCTAGAGTTAAATTGATAAATAACGTGAACGAATTTGTTTAACGCATTTGTTTTGGTTACTCGACGTCTCCGTTCTCGTGTAGCCTACATATTGCGTTTTTTTTTTAATTTGCTTACCGGGCTAAAGGTTAGCATGTTTAAAATACGTAAGTCGTTTTGTTCAACAAATTTAAGTAGATAACTCATCAGTTGTTTGCATCAGAGCGACAATTTTTGAGATAGTTATTAAAACTGTGTAAAGGTTGTCAAACGTTGTTTCTCGTTGTATATCCTTTAATTCTAGAGTTAAATTGATAAATACCGTGTACGAATTTGTTTAACGCATTTGTTTTGGTTACTCGACGTCTCCGTTCTCGTGTAGCCTACATATTGCGTTTTTTTTTAATTTGCTTACCGGGCTAAAGGTTAGCATGCTTAAAATACGTAAGTCGTTTTGTTCAACAAATTTAAGTAGATAACTCATCAGTTGTTTGCATCAGAGCGACAATTTTTGAGATAGTTATTAAAACTGTTTAAAGGTTGTCAAACGTTGTTTCTCGTTGTATATCCTTTAATTCTAGAGTTAAATTGATAAATAACGTGTACGAATTTGTTTAACGCATTTGTTTTGGTTACTCGACGTCTCCGTTCTCGTGTAGCCTACATATTGCGTTTTTTTTTTTAATTTGCTTACCGGGCTAAAGGTTAGCATGCTTAAAATACGTAAGTCGTTTTGTTCAACAAATTTGAGTAGATAACTCAGCAGTTGTTTCCATCAGAGCGACAATTTTTGAGATAGTTATTAAAACTGTTTAAAGGTTGTCAAACGTTGTTTCTCGTTGTATATCCTTTAATTTTAGAGTTAAATTGATAAATAACGTGTACGAATTTGTCTAACGCATTTGTTTTGGTTACTCGACGTCTCCGTTCTCGTGTAGCCTACATATTGCGTTTTTTTTTAATTTGCTTACTGGGCTAAAGGTTAGCATGCTTAAAATACGTAAGTCGTTTTGTTCAACAAATTTAAGTAGATAACTCATCAGTTGTTTGCATCAGAGCGACAATTTTTGAGATAGTTATTAAAACTGTTTAAAGGTTGTCAAACGTTGTTTCTCGTTGTATATCCTTTAATTCTAGAGTTAAATTGATAAATAACGTGTACGAATTTGTTTAACGCATTTGTTTTGGTTACTCGACGTCTCCGTTCTCGTGTAGCCTACATATTGCATTTTTTTTTAATTTGCTTACCGGGCTAAAGGTTAGCATGCTTAAAATACGTAAGTCGTTTTGTTCAACAAATTTGAGTAGATAACTCAGCAGTTGTTTGCATCAGAGCGACAATTTTTGAGATAGTTATTAAAACTGTTTAAAGGTTGTCAAACGTTGTTTCTCGTTGTATATCCTTTAATTCTAGAGTTAAATTGATAAATAACGTGTACGAATTTGTTTAACGCATTTGTTTTGGTTACTCGACGTCTCCGTTCTCGTGTAGCCTACATATTGCGTTTTTTTTTTTTTTAATTTGCTTACCGGGCTAAAGGTTAGTATGCTTAAAATACGTAAGTCGTTTTGTTCAACAAATTTAAGTAGATAACTCATCAGTTGTTTGCATCAGAGCGACAATTTTTGAGATAGTTATTAAAACTGTTTAAAGGTTGTCAAACGTTGTTTCTCGTTGTATATCCTTTAATTCTAGAGATAAATTGATAAATAACGTGTACGAATTTGTTTAACGCATTTGTTTTGGTTACTCGACGTCTCCGTTCTCGTGTAGCCTACATATTGCGTTTTTTTTTTAATTTGCTTACCGGGCTAAAGGTTAGCATGCTTAAAATACGTAAGTCGTTTTGTTCAACAAATTTAAGTAGATAACTCATCAGTTGTTTGCATCAGAGCGACAATTTTTGAGTTAGTTATTAAAACTGTTTAAAGGTTGTCAAACGTTGTTTCTCGTTGTATATCCTTTAATTCTAGAGTTAAATTGATAAATAACGTGTACGAATTTGTTTAACGCATTTGTTTTGGTTACTCGACGTCTCCGTTCTCGTGTAGCCTACATATTGCGTTTTTTTTTTAATTTGCTTACCGGGCTAAAGGTTAGCATGCTTAAAATACGTAAGTTGTTTCGTTTAACAAATTTAAGTAGATAACTCATCAGTTGTTTGCATCAGAGCGACAATTTTTGAGATAGTTATTAAAACTGTTTAAAGGTTGTCAAACGTTGTTTCTCGTTGTATATCCTTTAATTCTAGAGTTAAATTGATAAATAACGTGTACGAATTTGTTTAACGCATTTGTTTTGGTTACTCGACGTCTCCGTACTCGTGTAGCCTACATATTGCGTTTTTTTTTTAATTTGCTTACCGGGCTAAAGGTTAGCATGCTTAAAATACGTAAGTCGTTTTGTTCAATAAATTTAAGTAGATAACTCATCAGTTGTTTGCATCAGAGCGACAATTTTTGAGATAGTTATTAAAACTGTTTAAAGGTTGTCAAACGTTGTTTCTCGTTGTATATCCTTTAATTCTAGAGTTAAATTGATAAATAACGTGTAAGAATTTGTTTAACGCATTTGTTTTGGTTACTCGACGTCTCCGTTCTCGTGTAGCCTACATATTGCGTTTTTTTTTTTAATTTGCTTACCGGGCTAAAGGTTAGCATGCTTAAAATACGTAAGTCGTTTTGTTCAACAAATTTGAGTAGATAACTCAGCAGTTGTTTGCATCAGAGCGACAATTTTTGAGATAGTTATTAAAACTGTTTAAAGGTTGTCAAACGTTGTTTCTCGTTGTATATCCTTTAATTCTAGAGTTAAATTGATAAATAACGTGTACGAATTTGTTTAACGCATTTGTTTTGGTTACTCGACGTCTCCGTTCTCGTGTAGCCTACATATTGCGTTTTTTTTTAACTTGCTTACCGGGCTAAAGGTTAGCATGCTTAAAATACGTAAGTCGTTTTGTTCAACAAATTTAAGTAGATAACTCATCAGTTGTTTGCATCAGAGCGACAATTTTTGAGATAGTTATTAAAACTGTTTAAAGGTTGTCAAACGTTGTTTCTCGTTGTATATCCTTGATTTCTAGAGTTAAATTGATAAATAACGTGTACGAATTTGTTTAACGCATTTGTTTTGGTTGCTCGACGTCTCCGTTCTCGTGTAGCCTACATATTGCGTTTTTTTTTTAATTTGCTTACCGGGCTAAAGGTTAGCATGCTTAAAATACGTAAGACGTTTTGTTCAACAAATTTGAGTAGATAACTCAGCAGTTGTTTGCATCAGAGCGACAATTTTTGAGATAGTTATTAAAACTGTTTAAAGGTTGTCAAACGTTGTTTCTCGTTGTATATCCTTTAATTCTAGAGTTAAATTGATAAATAACGTGTACGAATTTGTTTAACGCATTTGTTTTGGTTACTCGACGTCTCCGTTCTCGTGTAGCCTACATATTGCGTTTTTTTTAATTTGCTTACCGGGCTAAAGGTTGGCATGTTTAAAATACGTAAGTCGTTTTGTTCAACAAATTTAAGTAGATAACTCATCAGTTGTTTGCATCAGAGCGGCAATTTTTGAGATAGTTATTAAAACTGTTTAAAGGTTGTCAAACGTTGTTTCTCGTTGTATATCCTTTAATTCTAGAGTTAAATTGATAAATAACGTGTACGAATTTGTTTAACGCATTTGTTTTGGTTACTCGACGTCTCCGTTCTCGTGTAGCCTACATATTGCGTTTTTTTTTAATTTGCTTACCGGGCTAAAGGTTAGCATGTTTAAAATACGTAAGTCGTTTTGTTCAACAAATTTAAGTAGATAACTCATCAGTTGTTTGCATCAGAGAGACAATTTTTGAGATAGTTATTAAAACTATTTAAAGGTTGTCAAACGTTGTTTCTCGTTGTATATCCTTTATTTCTAGAGTTAAATTGATAAATAACGTGTACGAATTTGTTTAACGCATTTGTTTTGGTTACTCGACGTCTCCGTTCTCGTGTAGCCTACATATTGCTTTTTTTTTTTTAATTTGCTTACCGGGCTAAAGGTTAGCATGTTTAAAATTTGTAAGTCGTTTTGTTCAACAAATTTGAGTAGATAACTCAGCAGTTGTTTGCATCAGAGCGACAATTTTTGAGATAGTTATTAAAACTGTTTAAAGGTTGTCAAACGTTGTTTCTCGTTGTATATCCTTTAATTCTAGAATTAAATTGATAAATAACGTGTATGAATTTGTTTAACGCATTTGTTTTGGTTACTCGACGTCTCCGTTCTCGTGTAGCCTACATATTGCGTTTTTTTTTTTAATTTGCTTACCGGGCTAAAGGTTAGCATGCTTAAAATACGTAAGTCGTTTTGTTCAACAAATTTAAGTAGATAACTCATCAGTTGTTTGCATCAGAGCGACAATTTTTGAGATAGTTATTAAAACTGTTTAAAGGTTGTCAAACGTTGTTTCTCGTTGTATATCCTTTAATTCTAGAGTTAAATTTATAAATAACGTGTACGAATTTGTTTAACGCATTTGTGATGGTTACTCGACGTCTCCGTTCTCGTGTAGCCTACATATTGCGTTTTTTTTTTAATTTGCTTACCGGGCTAAAGGTTAGCATGCTTAAAATACGTAAGTCGTTTTGTTCAACAAATTTGAGTAGATAACTCATCAGTTGTTTGCATCAGAGCGACAATTTTTGAGATAGTTATTAAAACTGTTTAAAGGTTGTCAAACGTTGTTTCTCGTTGTATATCCTTTAATTCTAGAGTTAAATTGATAAATAACGTGTACGAATTTGTTTAACGCATTTGTTTTGGTTACTCGACGTCTCCGTTCTCGTGTAGCCTACATATTGCGTTTTTTTTTTAATTTGCTTACCGCGCTAAAGGTTAGCATGCTTAAAATACGTAAGTCGTTTTGTTCAACAAATTTAAGTAGATAACTCATCAGTTGTTTGCATCAGAGCGACAATTTTTGAGATAGTTATTAAAACTGTTTAAAGGTTGTCAAACGTTGTTTCTCGTTGTATATCCTTTAATTCTAGAGTTAAATTGATAAATAACGTGTACGAATTTGTTTAACGCATGTGTTTTGGTTACTCGACGTCTCCGTTCTCGTGTAGCCTACATATTGCGTTTTTTTTTTTAATTTGCTTACCGGGCTAAAGGTTAGCATGCTTAAAATACGTAAGTCGTTTTGTTCAACAAATTTAAGTAGATAACTCATCAGTTGTTTGCATTAGAGCGACAATTTTTGAGATAGTTATTAAAACTGTGTAAAGGTTGTCAAACGTTGTTTATCGTTGTATATCCTTTAATTCTAGAGTTACATTGATAAATAACGTGTACGAATTTGTTTAACGCATTTGTTTTGGTTACTCGACGTCTCCGTTCTCGTGTAGCCTACATATTGCGTTTTTTTTTTTAATTTGCTTACCGGGCTAAAGGTTAGCATGTTTAAAATACGTAAGTCGTTTTGTTCAACAAATTTGAGTAGATAACTCATCAGTTGTTTGCATTAGAGCGACAATTTTTGAGATAGTTATTAAAACTGTTTAAAGGTTGTCAAACGTTGTTTCTCGTTGTATATCCTTTAATTCTAGAGTTAAATTGATAAATAACGTGTACGAATTTGTTTAACGCATTTGTTTTGGTTACTCGACGTCTCCGTTCTCGTGTAGCCTACATATTGCGTTTTTTTTTTTAATTTGCTTACCGGGCTAAAGGTTAGCATGCTTAAAATACGTAAGTCGTTTTGTTCAACAAATTTAAGTTGATAACTCATCAGTTGTTTGCATCAGAGCGATAATTTTTGAGATAGTTATTAAAACTGTTTAAAGGTTGTCAAACGTTGTTTCTCGTTGTATATCCTTTAATTCTAGAGTTAAATTGATAAATAACGTGTACGAATTTGTTTAACGTATTTGTTTTGGTTACTCGACGTCTCCGTTCTTGTGTAGCCTACATATTGCGTTTTTTTTTAATTTGCTTACCGGGCTAAAGGTTAGCATGTTTAAAATACGTAAGTCGTTTTGTTCAACAAATTTAAGTAGATAACTCATTAGTAGTTTGCATCAGAGCGACAATTTTTGAGATAGTTATTAAAACTGTTTAAAGGTTGTCAAACGTTGTTTCTCGTTGTATATCCTTTAATTCTAGAGTTAAATTGATAAATAACGTGTACGAATTTGTTTAACGCATTTGTTTTGGTTACTCGATGTCTCCGTTCACGTGTAGCCTACATATTGCGTTTTTTTTTTTTTAAATTTGCTTACCGGGCTAAAGGTTAGCATGCTTAAAACACGTAAGTCGTTTTGTTCAACAAATTTGAGTAGATAACTCATCAGTTGTTTGCATCAGAGCGACAATTTTTGAGATAGTTATTAAAACTGTTTAAAGGTTGTAAACGTTGTTTCTCGTTGTATATCCTTTAATTCTAGAGTTAAATTGATAAATAACGTGTACGAATTTGTTTAACGCATTTGTTTTGGTTACTCGACGTCTCCGTTCTCGTGTAGCCTACATATTGCGTTTTTTTTTTTTTAATTTGCTTACCGGGCTAAAGGTTAGCATGTTTAAAATACGTAAGTCGTTTTGTTCAACAAATTTAAGTAGATAACTCATCAGTTGTTTGCATCAGAGCGACAATTTTTGAGATAGTTATTAAAACTATTTAAAGGTTGTCAAACGTTGTTTCTCGTTGTATATCCTTTAATTCTAGAGATAAATTGATAAATAACGTGCACGAATTTGTTTAACGCATTTGTTTTGGTTACTCGACGTCTCCGTTCTCGTGTAGCCTACATATTGCGTTTTTTTTTTAATTTGCTTACCGGGCTAAAGGTTAGCATGTTTAAAATACGTAAGTCGTTTTGTTCAACAAATTTGAGTAGATAACTCAGCAGTTTTTTGCATCAGAGCGACAATTTTTGAGATAGTTATTAAAACTGTTTAAAGGTTGTCAAACGTTATTTCTCATTGTATATCCTTTAATTCTAGAGTTAAATTGATAAATAACGTGTACGAATTTGTTTAACGCATTTGTTTTGGTTACTCGACGTCTCCGTTCTCGTGTAGCCTACATATTGCGTTTTTTTTTTTAATTTGCTTACCGGGCTAAAAGTTAGCATGTTTAAAATACGTAAGTCGTTTTGTTCAACAAATTTGAGTAGATAACTCATCAGTTGTTTGCATCAGAGCGACAATTTTTGAGATAGTTATTAAAACTGTTTAAAGGTTGTCAAACGTTGTTTCTCGTTTTATATCCTTTAATTCTAGAGTTAAATTGATAAATAACGTGTACGAATTTGTTTAACGCATTTGTTTTGGTTACTCGACGTCTCCGTTCTCGTGTAGCTTACATATTGCGTTTTTTTTTTAATTTGCTTACCGGGCTAAAGGTTAGCTTGTTTAAAATACGTAAGTCGTTTTGTTCAACAAATTTAAGTAGATAACTCATCAGTTGTTTGCATCAGAGCGATAATTTTTGAGATAGTTATTAAAACTGTTTAAAGGTTGTCAAACGTTGTTTCTCGTTGTATATCCTTTAATTCTAGAGTTAAATTGATAAATAACGTGTACGAATTTGTTTAACGTATTTGTTTTGGTTACTCGACGTCTCCGTTCTTGTGTAGCCTACATATTGCGTTTTTTTTTTAATTTGCTTACCGGGCTAAAGGTTAGCATGTTTGAAATACGTAAGTCGTTTTGTTCAACAAATTTAAGTAGATAACTCATTAGTTGTTTGCATCAGAGCGACAATTTTTGAGATAGTTATTAAAACTGTTTAAAGGTTGTCAAACGTTGTTTCTCGTTGTATATCCTTTAATTCTAGAGTTAAATTGATAAATAACGTGTACGAATTTGTTTAACGCATTTGTTTTGGTTACTCGATGTCTCCGTTCTCGTGTAGCCTACATATTGCGTTTTTTTTTAAATTTGCTTACCGGGCTAAAGGTTAGCATGCTTAAAATACGTAAGTCGTTTTGTTCAACAAATTTGAGTAGATAACTCATCAGTTGTTTGCATCAGAGCGACAATTTTTGAGATAGTTATTAAAACTGTTTAAAGGTTGTCAAACGTTGTTTCTCGTTGTATATCCTTTAATTCTAGAGTTAAATTGATAAATAACGTGTACGAATTTGTTTAACGCATTTGTTTTGGTTACTCGACGTCTCCGTTCTCGTGCAGCCTACATATTGCGTTTTTTTTTTTAATTTGCGTACCGGGCTAAAGGTTAGCATGTTTAAAATACGTAAGTCGTTTTGTTCAACAAATTTAAGTAGATAACTCATCAGTTGTTTGCATCAGAGCGACAATTTTTGAGATAGTTATTAAAACTGTTTAAAGGTTGTCAAACGTTGTTTCTCGTTGTATATCCTTTAATTCTAGAGTTAAATTGATAAATAACGTGTACGAATTTGTTTAACGCATTTGTTTTGGTTACTCGACGTCTCCGTTCTCGTGTAGCCTACATATTGCGTTTTTTTTTAATTTGCTTACCGGGCTAAAGGTTAGCTTGTTTAAAATACGTAAGTCGTTTTGTTCAACAAATTTGAGTAGATAACTCATCAGTTGTTTGCATCAGAGCGACAATTTTTGAGATAGTTATTAAAACTGTTTAAAGGTTGTCAAACGGTGTTTCTCGTTGTATATCCTTTAATTCTAGAGTTAAACTGATAAATAACGTGTACGAATTTGTTTAACGCATTTGTTTTGGTTACTCGAAGTCTCCGTTCTCGTGTAGCCTGCATATTGCGTTTTTTTTTTTAATTTGCTTACCGGGCTAAAGGTTAGCATGTTTAGAATACGTAAGTCGTTTTGTTCAACAAATTTGAGTAGATAACTCATCAGTTGTTTGCATCAGAGCGACAATTTTTGAGATAGTTATTAAAACTGTTTAAAGGTTGTCAAACGTTGTTTCTCGTTGTATATCCTTTAATTCTAGAGTTAAATTGATAAATAACGTGTACGAATTTGTTTAACGCATTTGTTTTGGTAACTCGACGTCTCCGTTCTCGTGTAGCCTACATATTGCGTTTTTTTTTTTAATTTGCTTACCGCGCTAAAGGTTAGCATGCTTAAAATACGTAAGTCGTTTTGTTCAACAAATTTAAGTAGATAACTCATCAGTTGTTTGCATCAGAGCGACAATTTTTGAGATTGAAAACGTAAGCTTGCGGCTTCCAGATTAGTTTCTCTCAGGGGGGTTAGAAATAAAAGGCAATGATTAATATTAAAAATTACACTAGTATTTTATTTCAAAGGAATGTGAAATAGAAAAATATTAGAACTTGAGTTTAAAAAGCAAACATGCACTTGCTACAGTTTTACCTTTTTAATATATGCGGGGACTCTGCGTTCTGGCGGTGGCGATCGGAGCGTGCGTATCCTGCTGCGGCTTTAATCCAAGTGAACGAGTTCCCTTTCCACGCATTCCGTTTACCCCCAAAGCTAACAGGCCTTTGGCGGGGTAACTTAACGAAACGTCAATTTTGCTTTTAGTATCTGTGCTAACGGACGTAATAAATAAGCGGTTCTGTATTAAATTGCATTAGGGTGGCTGGCCCTTAATTTTCCTTTGGGGTTAGCCTGCTGGCCTAAACATGCCGGCCCCCTTGCGGTACGCAACCTCGCCTTGCCCTGCTGCTAGAGTAGACAATATCTAGAGGGAGAAAGATGAGAAATTTGTGGATGGACAGACTGTACGCATGAGTTCAACAGTACAAAATGTTCTTTATTACAAAATTCATAATGTAAATTCAAATTTCATTTTTTTGATATTTATCTGCGACCATTTAGGCTCTAGATACTCCAGAAAGCACGAAGCCGAATATCGTGCTTTGCGCCAAGAGCGGGCCGAATGACGCTGGCAGAACTTGATTTAGAATAATGTCGGCATATACGCCTGCCCCGAGAACTAGGCGTACTGGCGACGCGACGTAGAATTTTGGATCGGCGAGACAGATGTGTGTATACATAGCCGCGATGGCTGGATCCAGGCTGTGACTAGGCGCCACTCGGTGGAAATGTGGTGTGACGACGGCATGGGTCGCAATGCGTTTGTTATTGCCGTGCTTCACCCGCAGACACACCACACAGCCTGTCTGGCTACCCACTCGAGTTTCGTCCAGCCGCAGATCCCGGACCAAGTCGGCCGATATGACGGTTGACGGCGAACAAACATCGATCAATGTTCGCACCAGATGTAGTCGTCCTCCAGCTTCTATTTTGACGATAGCGGTCGGCGAAAGCGAGATCATGGGCCGCAGTACCGGTCCAGCGACGGGGTCCAGCCCTGTACGTCCACTGCGGAACGTTAGCGGCGTCCTTAGCTGGCGAGTGGCAATGACTCCTGGAGAATCGGCGGCGGTCGACGTAGAGCGAGGCAGGCTGGTCGTGATGGCTTCGTGACGGCGATTTGTGTTGTTGTTGGCCAGCTGGGGGCGTTGTCGGTGTCGGCGACGACGGTGGGGGGTTCTGTTCGACTGTTGGCGCTCATGTTGTAGCAGGGGTCGGAAGAGCCGTGGTTCCGATCCCCCTGATAGTCGGAAGGGCAGTGGTTTCGGTCTATCGGAGAGTCGGAAGGGCAGTGGTTCCGATCTCTCTTGGACCATGCTGGCCGGTTGAGAATAGGTGTCCCCCTCCGTGATTTCTCGTCCCATTTCCTCCGCCTCAATATCGGAGGCGTATAGTGATAACGCCCCTTCGAGGTTATCGCGTTCTTCCTCCTCTACCTGTACGCTCCACGACTTGTACGGCTCACGTGAGGCTTTGGTTTGCTCATCCACGTGAAGGGTGGTGTGGTGTTTCTCGCCACATCGTCGACATCTCCCGTTGCTTGTGCAACCAGCCGTGCGATGCGCCATGGAGAGGCAATTGCCACAATAATTGCCCAGAAGAGCTTCGCGCATCCGTTCCTCAGGCGTCTTTGAACGGTAGACTGGGCATAAACGGATCGGATGCCTAGCCGAACACAAATGGCATGGGACCTTGAAAAAGCTGGCCTTTTTTTCATATGCCTTGCGCAATTGGCCGTAGCGGGTCATGATGCCTGCAATTAAACTCATTAAGTCATATTATATACGTGTCGATTATTTTTCACAAAAAAATATCTGGTTGTGGCTGAGTGACGAGATTACCTCAAAATTGTGACTTGTAAAATTTTTCAGAACCCGGTATACAAATTTCGGTATACAAAATGAGGTATACAAAATTTAGAAACAGGTATACAAAATTTAGAAACAGGTATACAAATTTAGGTATACAAATTTCAGAACCCGGTGTACAAATTTCGAACTTAGGTATACAAATCCAGGTATACAACATTAGGTATACAAATTTAGGTATACAAAATTTAGTAGTAGGTATACAAATTTAGGTATACAAATTTTAGTAGTAGGTATACAAATTTAGGTATACAAATTTCAGAACCCGGTGTACAAATTTCGAACTTAGGTATACAAATCCAGGTATCCAAAATTAGGTATACAAATTTAGGTATACAAAATTTAGAAACAAAGCTCAAGATTTGGGGTTGTTTGTTTGGGTGTATTTTAAAGTACAGAGCCTTGCGTTTAATGGTGGTGATGTGTACTATAAACCACCCTGGGCTCCCACCAACAAAAAATTTGTTCACAAAACTTTACCACGTCCATGCAAATGTGACTATGAATCAAGCCATGACCGTAAAATGACTAGTCAAGTGACGTGGAATGACGAGAGCGTTTTTGCCGGGCACCAACAAGGTGCAAAACGTTGCTGGATTAATGTGTGGGCATTATTACACTGGTGGTTAGATCGGTTATTACCCCTTCCTTTGTACTAATTTTTCACCTCATACATTCATTCGTAAACGAGTTTGTCTAAGTTCTGAATTGGTATTTCTTTGAATAGCAACGTCTTATTTGCTATTAACGATCTACCAGAATATTTGGTGCATTTGGCTTTTTGGCCTAAAATGGTGCAGGGTGAGTCAAGTGCTCATTAATTGCGGCCATGGGTGTTGGCATCACTGTTGAGTAGTTATTAAAGGCATTTCCTGAATGAGAAATGTCATAATGAAAAATTCCACGAGGTTGAACGGTGGCATAGCAGCGGTAAGTATAGTAAATCGATTGTGATTTCTTTTTACTATTATTTTTTAATTTCTTCTATCTATTTTCAGGTAAAATGCAATAAAAGGGTCGATTATGCCATTGTGAGTAAAGTTGTTGGCATACATCCGGACTTTGAAGAATCTGGAATGGTTTTACTTAAATGCAGCGTATTAAGTATTTTCGTTCACGGATTAAGCGGGCAACTTCAACAGCACTTTTCGATAAGAGTTCTACATGTTTTTTAGACGGTGGTATGGGCACGCTACGTGCTATACCCCAGAATCCAACCTAGCACAAATTCCGATATGTGTAGATCAGGCAGAATAGTAGTGAGTGTGGATTTAAACGTTTTAGCCAACGCAATTAACTAGACTTGGTGTTGCCTCTAATCGGGGGTTTTGGTTGACACCGCGAATTCGTAGGAAAGTAGGGGAGTGGAAAGACGAAACCTGCAACACAACCCATTACAGTACCGTATAACAAGGTATGTTTGTATGGTTGTGTAAATAATGTCTACCATTGAAAGTGATGAGTCCGAAAGTGTTCCCAGAGGAGACTGTGCAAGGCGTAAACGACAAGGGTGAAGATTCATGATGATGATACAGCAATCGTTAGCACCGCCAATCTACACAACGACCTGCGATCAATATCATTGAATTAAGGAGACGTTCATTGTTGAGTTTATAAATTCTTTTACTGAATACGGTAGAATGGAATGTAAGTCGACACGATGCGGTAAAGTTGGTATAATTTGTGGAAGTCCTTTATAGAATTTTGACTTTTGTAAATTATCCCATTGAGACAATGAATCCAATATCTTGGAAGTAAGCAATTTGTTTCAGTTCGTGCAATTGTGGGCGCATATTGCGGACTCGGATGCAATAAAAATTTTAAACTTTCTATCAAGTCGCTTGATACCCTATTCGTTGACGGGAATTTACGTTGATTGAGATCTGATGCATAACCTCGAAAAGAGCTAGAGTCATTGCCAAACATTTTAAATGGTTTTCCCGAATAGATTGTGAAAAGATCACTTTCAGAGTTATTTGTCGTGTTTAAAGCTATTTCAGGAGCACAATACTCCAACGTTTTTGCATTTATAGGCACATTAAGGCCAGCCTGTGAAGTCGTTTTTTCCGCATTGGTAGTAAGATCAACATGGCCTGTTGCCGTGTTTGGCACGTAACACGTTTCAGTGTTGTCGCACTTGGCAGAATAGTGGTTACTGAAGCTACCGTATGCTGGGGTGAATTTTCAATTTTGGTTTTGCTTTTGAAGTTGAAGCGGTTGTATAGCTGTTAAATAGGATGGGGGTTTGAGGGTTTTGTCAATTTTCCGAGAATGCACTCCCAGGCTAGATGTTGCCGTCCAGTTGTCATGGACAACCGGTGATAATAATACCAAATTTGGTCTTGGTGGCAAATACCTTATTGATGATGACATCAGTGTACGTGTGAAGGGGAACCATGCTAGCCAAGTTGGTTTGGGTTATCAACAGCGTGTGCGCGACGGCATCACAGTCAGGCTCTCCCCTTTGATTGATGGCAAGAACTTTAATGCTGGTGGGCATAAGATTGGTGTGGCTTTAGAATTGGAAGCTTAAATGTATTTGCATTGAATATTATGTAACAACAAACGAAAATTCAATAAGATAACAATTCAATTATAACAGAACAACCCAACAAGAAGTAAAGAAAACAAAATTGAATTATGTCATGTTTAGCCAGTAAAGCCATTAATTAGAGAACTGTTAATCAAAATAGAATTGTGTCGAGATCATTTCACTAACTAAGTTTCATAACCTCTTACAGTATTTTAGTTCTAATCTGTTAGTATAGCGAATTTTGTTCTCATAACAGCAAAGTATCGAAATACAAATTAATAATTTACGGTGGTCAAAAAAAACCCACTGCAACAACGGAATAAAGTGCATTGCCAATGGTATGCGTTTAAACAAGTTGATGACGCGATTTGTTATACTTAATGAGCTATCACGGGAACATGTAACTATACTGTTGTGCGGTATTTCTTCCACTTTTTTTTCCTTCATTACTTTTACCCAATGGTGTAAGCTTTATGTTAGGTTTCATTTTAAGAAATTCAGTCAGCGCCTTGTGATCCACATCAATTTTTGAAGATTCTTTTTGCTGCCGCATGGTTGTTTGTGCAAGGTGCAAAGTTTGAGCAGACATCTGAGAAGATCCTTTGTTCTCCATTGCTACGTTGTGTAGCTTGTTTCAAGCATTCGTTAAGCATATTTGTGAATTTTTCGCAAATATTATGAAAGCTGTAAATTTCCTCAATTTCAGACATTGTTCACATACAAATTTAGGGAGACTGTCTTTTTCTTCCATTTTTAAAGGCAAACTTTAGCTATTTTGATGGATAAATTTTTACCCTTTGCAGCCGCAGAAAATATACTTATACGTCGCTCAATATGTGCGGTGCAAACGCGACATAATTCCTGAAAATTAACACTGCGGTAGGTAGACATTTTTTAAATCTTTTATATGCATTTACTTCCCAAATTGTGTTGAATTTATTGCAAAATAGGGGATGCGTGGTTGGCGTCTAGCGTTCGCCCTTTTTTTTGTTTTCTGCGAATGCAAATAAAAGCAATGAACTCTGGCTGCTTTTTGCTATTTAAATAGTCACAAGTTTTTTTTTTAAATTTCAAGCCATGTCTTCCATAATCAGGACACCTATGTAGGCAACTTCGTCTTACACTTGACAACAAATTCCAATTTTAAGATTTTTCATTGCACGCACTGCTTAAATTTCAGGCGTTATATTTGAGATGCACACTTGTATATTTGTACTTAAAATTATTTATTTCATATTTTGCTATATTTTAGTTAGGAATTGTACAATTTATTTCTTTATTGTAAGCGATAAAGTGCAATTCGCGAGAAGACGCCAAAAAAAATATATTTGTTGCTGATTTAATGAGTTTGATGGAAGAGGTGTATTGTGATTTATGTTTGCCTTTTGCTGTGGTATTGTACTTAAATTACTCGTTGTCGATTCGGATGTAGTGAGTTTTGGCGCAGGAACAAATGAAACATCTACTTTATAAGCCGGATAAACTGGCTCTTCCCTTTCCTACTTTAGACGTAACTTTATTTTTTCATTCGAATTACCCACCTCCGTCGGATGAGATTTCAAAGTGCCCATTGCTGGTATGGACTCCATAGTAGAAACTGAATTTGTACACAAGGGGACAGCAACTTTCTTTCGCTTTTCCGTTACCTTTTGTTCTTTTAGACTTAGTAGAACCGGGATTAGAGTTCACATCTTGCATTTTATCTCTAATGTTGTTTTGTAGTTTTCCGCGAATTGAATTGCACTTAGATTTGTTTGGTGTGTTTAAAAAATTTTAAAAGAAAAGATGTAGGCGTGATCTAGCATCTTAACCAAAGCTCAGTGCGTATACAATGCCCAAGTGTAACCGAACTCAGACTATCAGAAAGTATTTCTGTCGATATAGACTTTCGCAAACAGAGGAAAGCGAAGGCAGTAGTGCATTCGCAGATCTGGTTTTTGATAACTTACGCCCCCGTGATGTTTCAGTTTGACGTTGTTGTTGCATTAACGACAAAAACACTCCACGAAGGTTTTGGGGGAGTGGTGCCGACGTCCATCCTTTGCCGGGTACAATTGTTCCAAACTAATTCGGATTTCCTCCTAACGTTCCTCAAACTCCTTCTGGTTTGGTTCACGATGGTGGAAGTTTTTTTTTTCTAATTTTTGAGATAATTTGGTATTCTACCTTTTCACATGCCGTTCTATAGCAACATGTTGCAGATTCCATGATTCGGTAGATTTTGTTGTGGGATTTCGTGAGGTCGAATTATTATTATTATTAATAGGTCTAGAAGCACTGCGACCTTTGTGTAGATTTATTGTGCAAGACCTTTCAGCCCAATTTTGTATCTGGAGGCTGTGAAATACTATCGGCAAAGGTTTTAATGGGATGGAGCAGATTCTTCTGCCTCATCGCGATGTGGTGGTAAGATGATGAGCTTTACCAAGGGTCGGGTTATCTGGCCTTTCATCGTAATGATATCGACCACTCTGACGCGATCGTCAGGTTCTGGGTGTAATTTGACCACCCGTCCGAGTCTCCATTCATTTGGGGACAAATTATCCTCCTTTATTACGACCAAGTCCCCGATTTTTAGGTTCGTTTTGGGAAATCTCCATTTGTTTCTTTTCTGCAGTTCAGAGAGGTATTCCGATTTCCACCTCTTGCAGAAGGACTGATGTAGGGATTTTAACTTGTGCCATCGATTCATGATGGAGGCAGAGTTTTCGCTGGCGTCAGGTTCTGGTGGAGATAAGAGATGTCCTCCTACCAGAAAGTGACCTGGAGTGAATGGCTCCAGGTCTGATGCATTGTTTGACGCGGGGCTCAATGGTCGGGTGTTGAGGCAGGCTTCGATCCTGCATAGCAAGGTTGCAAACTCCTCAAAGGTAAATTTGCAACTTGAAGCGATTTTTGTGAAGTGGCTTTTAAAACTTTTCACTCCCGCCTCCCACAGTCCCCCCATGTGAGGAGCTGATGCGGGAATGAAGTGCCACGATATGGATTGATGGGAGTACTTGGATAGGGTGTTATCGCGGGCATTTTGTAGGAATTCCCTCATTTCCGCTTTAAGTGCTCTCGAAGCCCCGACAAAATTCGTGCCATTGCCGGAAAACATTTTACTAGGGCAGCCTCTTCGCGATACGAACCTCGCAAATGCTGCTAAAAATGATTGGGTGCTGAGGTCGGAGGTGGGTTCCAGGTGAATCGCTTTCGTTGTAAAGCAAACGAACAAGCACACATACCCCTTCGACACTCTACAACCTCGCCCTCGAAAGTTCTTTATATCGAAGGGTCCCGCAAAATCAACTCCTGTGTTTGTGAATGCCCGTGAGTACGTAGTCCTCTCCTTGGGTAAAATTCCCATTAGCTGGGTTTGAACACGTTTTCGGTAAATCGTGCATTCCTTGCAATTGTGGATTGTCGATTTTATCATGTTCTTGACCCGTGGTATCCAATACTGCGTACGGATGAGGCGTAGCATAAGTTGGTTTTCCCCATGGAGTGAGATCCTATGGGTAAACTTTACAATAAGACGCGACAACTGGCAATTATACGGCAAAATGACTGGATGTCGCTCGTTGTACGGGATATCTTCGGAAGCTTCGAGGCGGCCGCCTGCCCTCATAACCCCCCTTTCATCTAAGAATGGGTTCAGTGGTAGTACCTCGCTCTTTGCTCCTATAAGTTTTTTAGATTTTAAAGCTGAATACTCCTCCCCATAATGCCTCTTTTGATAAATAATAGTCAGACGTTGGGTCGTTGCTTTTATTTCGCTCGACGAAATTGAGCAAGACTTCGACTGAAATGAGGCTCTTGTTTTTGGGTTAGTTCTTTGAAAGAATCTCCAGACGTAGTATAGTACTTTCAAAGCTCTCGAGAGGTCAGAAAATCTTGTGAGGATATCAGAGTCTGTATCTATTATTGACGAGTGTACCTGGACCCTCTTTTCTTCGGACGTGGTGGTATATTCGGTTTCTTGGGTAGGCCAATTTGAGCTATCTTCATGAAGCGAAGAAGGGCCCTCCCACCACAGGGCTTTGTTGATAAGATCTTCAGCGGGTATACCTCTACTTGCGAGATCTGCCGGGTTTGATGCCGAGTCGACATGAAGCCAGTTTTCCTTCCCTACTTTGTCGATTATTTTTGTCACCCTATGGGCAACGAAAGTGGACCACGAACATGGGGGCTTGCGAATCCATGCAAGGACGATTGTCGAATCCGTCCATAGATAGGTTGTAGGGTTGTTAAAATTAAGATTTTTCGCGACTGACTGTACTATTTCTGCTAGCAGGACCGCACCACATAGTTCAAGGCGGGGCAGAGATATAGTCTTCACCGGGGCCACACGGGTTTTTGCGTAGAGCAGATTTACGAACACATGATTATCAATTTGTACCCTCAGGTATATTGCGGCTGCGTATGCTTTCTCGGAAGCATCGCAGAAGCCATGTAGTTCGCTGCCCGCTACCGGAGAAAACTGTACCCAACGTGGTATACGAATGCTTTCAATATGTCTGTAGCTTTCTAAAAAATCATGCCATCTATCTAATATCGCGGGAGACACGGCTTCGTCCCAGCCCGTGCCTTCCAGCCAAATACCTTGCATAATGATTTTCGAGGTAATAATAAATGGCCCTAGCCAACCTAGTGGATCAAATAATTTTGCTATAGCAGATAATATTGTTCTCTTTGTGAACATGACTTGGTTATCGATGGGTTTCGCAGAAAAATAGAAATAGTCAGAGTGGGCATTCCACCTGATCCCCAACGCTTTAACCATGCTAGCATCTTCAAAATTTAAAAAATTTTCGTTTAATAAATGCGATCTTGGAATACCTTCCAGTAGTTGATCGCAATTGGAAGTCCACTTCCTGAGGGAGAAGCCGGCTGATTGTAATGCCGCTTGAATTTCGTCCCTTGCCTTCGTGGCGGTGGCAATGGTGTGTCCGCCCGCTAAAACGTCGTCGACATACATAAACTGTCGTAGGATGTCCGATGCGATGGGATAGGTTTCCTCTACGTCCTCTGCTAGTTGAAGAAGGGTCCTTATGGCCAGGTAGGGCGCGCAGTTTACTCCCAAGGTCACCGTCTTCAATTCGTATATGCTGATGGGTTCGCTGGTGGATGACCTGAAGACGATGCGTTGATACCTGGTGTCCCTGGGCTCTAGCAATATCTGCCGGTACATCTTTTCGATGTCACTGTTGAATACGTATCGGAACAATCTCCAACGGAGTATGAGAATTGTTAAATCACTCTGAAGGACTGGGCCTGAATGAAGGACATCATTTAAACTTATTCCATTAGCAGTGGGACAGGAGGCGTTAAAAACAACTCTCACTTTAGTGGTGGTGCTTTCTTCCTTAATTACTGCGTGATGGGGTAAAAAATAGGTGTCGCATGTATCTGCCGGAACATGCTCTTCTACTCGTGCCATATGAGCTAATGTTTCATATTCTGATACGACTCTGTTATATTCTGTCTGCAATTCGGGATTTTTCGCTAACCGGGTTTCATTTCTGAAAAATTGTGAGCACGCGCTCTTTAGCGACGGTCCTAATGAGATACCCTTTTTAAAATCCTGCTTAAAAGGCAAAGACACGATATATTTGCCATCCTCATTTCTTTTGGTGGTTTTTTGATACAACTCCTCGCAGTAATTTTCGTCTTTGGTATAAATATGGTTTTTGGGAATGTCTTCCAGTTCCCAAAATGACGCTATTTGTTTATCCAGTGATACCTCATTAAAAAATGACACACACCTGCCGGCTGGGCTGGCCGCTTCCGTTTGGCCAGTTAATATCCAGCCAAATACTGTTTCCTGCGCAAGGAGGGTGCCTAAAACATTTTTCCGTATACCGCCCAGCATTATCTGCGCGTAAATATCCCCACCCAAAATAAGATCTACTTGTTCATTTACGAAGAACCTCCGATCTGCTAGCACCAAGTCCGGGAAGACTTGGTGTGTCATGGGGTCAATTTGACAGGTTGGCAGATTGCCGGTGAGCTGGGCTAAAACCAATGCTGTAGTGTGTATGCGTCCACTCGGGTTTATTTATGACCGCAACTGAATGAAGCATGCCTCTTTCACTTGGGCTGACACCGTGTAGTTTATCCCTGACACTTGTGCATTTAGCTTCCGACAGGGCAAATTTATCCTTCTCTTAAGTCGTTCCGAAATGAACGAGCACTCTGATCCGGAGTCTATTAGGGCGCGGGTCGAAAAGTGTTCGTTGTTATAAAAGATATTGACTTGCGCAGTACCTAATAGAACCCCCTTGCTTGTATTCGCGAAACAGGAATTGAAGTTGGTTGGTTGATTATTTGCCGTGGCAAACTGACGTTGGGCCTGAGCCTGTGCCGAAGTAGATGGTCTTTGATCTAACTGTGCTTGTTGGGTTGTGGTTGGTCTTGCACTCGTGCCCGCATTTTGTTGAATATGCAGGAGTGTATGATGCCTGAGATGGCAAATGCTACAATTAAAGGAGCACGTACATTTGGATACTGTGTGTTTCGCTGAGAGGCAATTCAGACACCCCCTACTGTCTTTTATAAACGCCACTCTGTCTATGACAGAGAGCCGTTGGAAGCTTTGACATTGTGACAGCTTGTGGTTATTTTTCTTACAGCATCTGCAAATGTTTCTAGCTACATTTGCTTGGTAGGCGCCTACTTTCCTTTGAGACGAATCATTATTATGTTTGGGTGGTGGTTGTTTGGGAGCTTTGGTATTTTTGCTACCTGTTAATCCCGAGACTGTTTCCAAGGTCTGGAACCTATTCGATAAAAATTTATCCATATCTTCCCATTTCGATATTTCAGTTTTATTCTCTATGGTCTGTTCCCATAAAGCTAGCGTACTCTCGGGTAGTTTGGTGGAGCATAGATATGTGAATATCGCATCCCAATTGCCTATGTCAATTTGATGAGCTTTTAGAGCTGAGATGCAGTTATTTATTTCCCGCTGAAGTGTTTTAATCGCGGTGCCACACTCACTTTCTACGCTATATAAAATATATATATGTATATGCAAGAAAGTGTTATTTTCAGCTCTTCGCCACTGAATACCAGATTTTATGAAAAATAATTATATACGTGTGTGTGATATAAGTATGATAAATATGTGATATAAAAATACAGTGAACAAAAAAATCGAATATAAATGTGAGGATTAAACGAGTCGAACCCAATTTATATTGATTTTAAAGAAAAAGAAGATATTGTATTTAAAAGGAAAACCCAGTGAGCCTGTATGTGTGACCGGTGTGCAATATAATATGTGAGGTTATGTCTCCTCCGCTAAAATGAATATTGCTGGTGCTAAGTGTTCAAAGAAAAGTTTGCTTGCCACAATTAACGCGTGTAGCTAGAGCCAATAAATGGTCTGTTGCAATATGAGCTTTTGTGTTTGCGCGTTTAAATTTTTAACGAGCAGAAAGCTCTGTGTTAGCGAGTTTTTCAATATTCTAAGAACGACCGAATTGGTGTCATAGAAGTTGGACAAGCACCTTTTGTCACGATTAAGCTCAAAATTTGTTTAATGATTTATAAACGCGATGGTTGCAAGAACCGAAAGTGCAGTGCAGTGGAACGTTTTAAGGAAAGTTACTAAGATTTTATGCCACTGACTGCTAGCCTTAGGCTGTGTCCAATACCTCTTACCACGGGTAGGGGAGAGTATCGGATAGACAAAAGGCTTTGTAATAACACTGTTTATTCAGTAATTTTTAATCACCGCATGTGATTTATATGAAAAGAAAAAATATTTTTTACACTTTTCGTTTGTGTAAATTTTTAGCAAATCTTTTATCACCGCATGTGATTTAAATGAAAAGAAAAAATATTTTTTACACTTTTCGTTTGTGTCACTGTTTTAGCAAATCTTTTATCACCGCATGTGATTTATATGAAAAAACTTAAACACTTTTTTATTTGTGTCACTTTTAAATTGAGCACATACCTTTTAACCAAACGCTTTGAATAGTGATTTGATGAAATTCTTCAGTGATGAACTGTGAACTGCGCTGATGGACCATGAAAACGTAAGCTGGCGGCTTCCAGATTAGTTTCTCTCAGGGGGGTTAGAAATAAAAGGCAATGATTAATATTAAAAATTACACTAGTATTTTATTTCAAAGGAATGTGAAATAGAAAAATATTAGAACTTGAGTTTAAAAAGCAAACATGCACTTGCTACAGTTTTACCTTTTTAATATATGCGGGGACTCTGCGTTCTGGCGGTGACGATCGGAGCGTGCGTATCCTGCTGCGGCTTTAATCCAAGTGAACGAGTTCCCTTTCCACGCATTCCGTTTACCCCCAAAGATAACAGGCCTTTGGCGGGGTAACTTAACGAAACGTCAATTTTGCTTTTAGTATCTGTGCTAACGGACGTAATAAATAAGCGGTTCTGTATTAAATTGCATTAGGGTGGCTGGCCCTTAATTTTCCTTTGGGGTTAGCCTGCTGGCCTAAACAGAGATAGTTATTAAAACTGTTTAAAGGTTGTCAAACGTTGTTTCTCGTTGTATATCCTTTAATTCTAGAGTTAAATTGATAAATAACGTGTACGAATTTGTTTAACGCATTTGTTTTGGTTACTCGACGTCTCCGTTCTCGTGTAGCCTGCATATTGCGTTTTTTTTTTTATTTGCTTACCGGGCTAAAGGTTAGCATGCTTAAAATACGTAAGTCGTTTTGTTCAACAAATTTAAGTAGATAACTCATCAGTTGTTTGCATCAGAGCGACAATTTTTGAGATAGTTATTAAAACTGTGTAAAGGTTGTCAAACGTTGTTTATCGTTGTATATCTTTTAATTCTAGAGTTAAATTGATAAATAACGTGTACGAATTTGTTTAACGCATTTGTTTTGGTTACTCGACGTCTCCGTTCTCGTGTAGCCTACATATTGCGTTTTTTTTTTAATTTGCTTACCGGGCTAAAGGTTAGCATGTTTAAAATACGTAAGTCGTTTGGTTCAACAAATTTGAGTAGATAACTCATCAGTTGTTTGCATCAGAGCGACAATTTTTGTGATAGTTATTAAAACGGTTTAAAGGTTGTCAAACGTTGTTTCTCGTTGTATATCCTTTAATTCTAGAGTTAAATTGATAAATAACGTGTACGAATTTGTTTAACGCATATGTTTTGGTTACTCGACGTCTCCGTTCTCGTGTAGCCTACATATTGCGTTTTTTTTTTAATTTGCTTACCGGGCTAAAGGTTAGCATGCTTAAAATACGTAAGTCGTTTTGTTCAACAAATTTAAGTAGATAACTCATCAGTTGTTTGCATCAGAGCGATAATTTTTGAGATAGTTATTAAAACTGTTTAAAGGTTGTCAAACGTTGTTTCTCGTTGTATATCCTTTAATTCTGGAGTTAAATTGATAAATAACGTGTACGAATTTGTTTGACGTATTTGTTTTGGTTACTCGACGTCTCCGTTCTTGTGTAGCCTACATATTGCGTTTTTTTTTTTAATTTGCTTACCGGGCTAAAGGTTAGCATGCTTAAAATACGTAAGTCGTTTTGTTCAACAAATTTGAGTAGATAACTCATCATTTGTTTGCATCAGAGCGACAATTTTTGAGATAGTTATTAAAACTGTTTAAAGGTTGTCAAACGTTGTTTCTCGTTGTATATCCTTTAATTCTAGAGTTAAATTGATAAATAACGTGTACGAATTTGTTTAACGCATTTGTTTTGGTTACTCGACGTCTCCGTTCTCGTGTAGCCTACATATTGCGTTTTTTTTTTAATTTGCTTACCGGGCTAAAGGTTAGCATGCTTAAAATACGTAAGTCATTTTGTTCAACAAATTTAAGCAGATAACTCATCAGTTGTTTGCATCAGAGCGATAATTTTTGAGATAGTTATTAAAACTGTTTAAAGGTTGTCAAACGTTGTTTCTCGTTGTATATCCTTTAATTCTAGAGTTAAATTGATAAATAACGTGTACGAATTTGTTTAACGTATTTGTTTTGGTTACTCGACGTCTCCGTTCTTGTGTAGCCTACATATTGCGTTTTTTTTTAATTTGATTACCGGGCTAAAGGTTAGCATGCTTAAAATACGTAAGTCGTTTTGTTCAACAAATTTGAGTAGATAACTCATCAGTTGTTTGCATCAGAGCGACAATTTTTTGAGATAGTTAGTAAAACTGTTTAAAGGTTGTCAAACGTTGTTTCTCGTTGTATATCTTTAATTCTAGAGTTAAGTTGATAAATAACGTGTACGAATTTGTTTAACGCATTTGTTTGGTTACTCGATGTCTCCGTTCTCGTGTAGCCTACATATTGCGTTTTTTTTTAAATTTGCTTACCGGGCTAAAGGTTAGCATGCTTAAAATACGTAAGTCGTTTTGTTCAACAAATTTGAGTAGATAACTCATCAGTTGTTTGCATCAGAGCGACAATTTTTGAGATAGTTATTAAAACTGTTTAAAGGTTGTCAAACGTTGTTTCTCGTTGTATATCCTTTAATTCTAGAGTTAAATTTAAATAACGTGTACGAATTTGTTTAACGCATTTGTTTTGGTTACTCGACGTCTCCGTTCTCGTGTAGCCTACATATTGCGTTTTTTTTTTAATTTGCTTACCGGGCTAAAAGTTAGCATGCTTAAAATACGTAAGTCGTTTTGTTCAACAAATTTGAGTAGATAACTCATCAGTTGTTTGCATCAGAGCGACAATTTTTGAGATAGTTATTAAAACTGTTTAAAGGTTGTCAAACGTTGTTTCTCGTTGTATATCCTTTAATTCTAGAGTTAAATTGATAAATAACGTGTACGAATTTTTTTAACGTATTTGTTTTGGTTACTCGACGTCTCCGTTCTCGTGTAGCCTACATATTGCGTTTTTTTTTAATTTGCTTACCGGGCTAAAGGTTAGCATGCTTAAAATACGTAAGTCGTTTTGTTCAACAAATTTAAGTAGATAACTCATCAGTTGTTTGCATCAGAGCGATAATTTTTGAGATAGTTATTAAAACTGTTTAAAGGTTGTCAAACGCTGTTTCTCGTTGTATATCCTTTAATTCTAGAGTTAAATTGATAAATAACGTGTACGAATTTGTTTAACGCATTTGTTTTGGTTACTCGACGTCTCCGTTCTCGTGTAGCCTACATATTGCGTTTTTTTTTTAATTTGCTTACCGGGCTAAAGGTTAGCATATTTAAAATACGTAAGTCGTTTTGTTCATCAAATTTAAGTAGATATCTCATCAGTTGTTTGCATCAGAGCGACAATTTTTGAGATAGTTATTAAAACTGTTTAAAGGTTGTCAAACGTTGTTTCTCGTTGTATATCCTTTAATTCTAGAGTTAGATTGATAAATAACGTGTACGCATTTTTTTAACGCATTTGTTTTGGTTACTCGACGTCTCCGTTCTCGTGTAGCCTACATATTGCGTTTTTTTTTTTAATTTGCTTACCGGGCTAAAGGTTAGCATGTTTAAAATACGTAAGTCGTTTTGTTCAACAAATTTAAGTTGATAACTCATCAGTTGTTTGCATCAGAGCGACAATTTTTGAGATAGTTATTAAAACTGTTTAAAGGTTGTCAAACGTTGTTTCTCGTTGTATATCCTTTAATTCTAGAGATAAATTGATAAATAACGTGCACGAATTTGTTTAACGCATTTGTTTTGGTTACTCGACGTCTCCGTTCTCGTGTAGCCTACATATTGCGTTTTTTTTTTAATTTGCTTACCGGGCTAAAGGTTAGCATGTTTAAAATACGTAAGTCGTTTTGTTCAACAAATTTGAGTAGATAACTCAGCAGTTTTTTGCATCAGAGCGACAATTTTTGAGATAGTTATTAAAACTGTTTAAAGGTTGTCAAACGTTATTTCTCATTGTATATCATTTAATTCTAGAGTTAAATTGATAAATAACGTGTACGAATTTGTTTAACGCATTTGTTTTGGTTACTCGACGTCTCCGTTCTCGTGTAGCCTACATATTGCATTTTTTTTTTTAATTTGCTTACCGGGCTAAAGGTTAGCATGTTTAAAATACGTAAGTCGTTTTGTTCAACAAATTTGAGTAGATAACTCATCAGTTGTTTGCATCAGAGCGACAATTTTTGAGATAGTTATTAAAACTGTTTAAAGGTTGTCAAACGTTGTTTCTCGTTGTATATCCTTTAATTCTAGAGATAAATTGATAAATAACGTGCACGAATTTGTTTAACGCATTTATTTTGGTTACTCGACGTCTCCGTTCTCGTGTAGCCTACATATTGCATTTTTTTTTTTAATTTGCTTACCGGGCTAAAGGTTAGCATGTTTAAAATACGTAAGTCGTTTTGTTCAACAAATTTGAGTAGATAACTCAGCAGTTTTTTGCATCAGAGCGACAATTTTTGAGATAGTTATTAAAACTGTTTAAAGGTTGTCAAACGTTATTTCTCATTGTATATCATTTAATTCTAGAGTTAAATTGATAAATAACGTGTACGAATTTGTTTAACGCATTTGTTTTGATTACTCGACGTCTCCGTTCTCGTGTAGCCTACATATTGCGTTTTTTTTTTTAATTTGCTTACCGGGCTAAAGGTTAGCATGTTTAAAATACGTAAGTCGTTTTGTTCAACAAATTTGAGTAGATAACTCAGCAGTTTTTTGCATCAGAGCGACAATTTTTGAGATAGTTATTAAAACTGTTTAAAGGTTGTCAAACGTTATTTCTCATTGTATATCATTTAATTCTAGAGTTAAATTGATAAATAACGTGTACGAATTTTTTTAACGCATTTGTTTTGGTTACTCGACGTCTCCGTTCTCGTGTAGCCTACATATTGCGTTTTTTTTTTTAATTTGCTTACCGAGCTAAAGGTTAGCATGTTTAAAATACGTAAGTCGTTTTGTTCAACAAATTTGAGTAGATAACTCATCAGTTGTTTGCATCAGAGCGACAATTTTTGAGATAGTTATTAAAACTGTTTAAAGGTTGTCAAACGTTGTTTCTCGTTGTATATCCTTTAATTCTAGAGATAAATTGATAAATAACGTGCACGAATTTGTTTAACGCATTTGTTTTGGTTACTCGACGTCTCCGTTCTCGTGTAGCCTACATATTGCGTTTTTTTTTAATTTGCTTACCGGGCTAAAGGTTAGCTTGTCTAAAATACGTAAGTCGTTTTGTTCAACAAATTTGAGTAGATAACTCATCAGTTGTTTGCATCAGAGCGACAATTTTTGAGATAGTTATTAAAACTGTTTAAAGGTTGTCAAACGTTGTTTCTCGTTGTATATCCTTTAATTCTAGAGTTAAATTTATAAATAACGTGTACGAATTTGTTTAACGCATTTGTTTTGGTTACTCGACGTCTCCGTTCTCGTGTAGCCTACATATTGCGTTTTTTTTTTAATTTGCTTACCGGGCTGAAGATTAGCATGTTTAGAATACGTAAGTCGTTTTGTTCATCAAATTTAAGTAGATAACTCATCAGTCGTTTGCATCAGAGCGACAATTTTTGAGATAGTTATTAAAACTGTTTAAAGGTTGTCAAACGTTGTTTCTCGTTGTATATCCTTTAATTCTAGAGTTAAATTGATAAATAACGTGTACGAATTTGTTTAACGCATTTGTTTTGGTTACTCGACGTCTCCGTTCTCGTGTAGCCTACATATTGCGCTTTTTTTTTAATTTGCTTACCGGGCTAAAGGTTAGCATGCTTAAAATACGTAAGTCGTTTTGTTCAACAAATTTAAGTGGATAACTCATCAGTTGTTTGCATCAGAGCGATAATTTTTGAGATAGTTATTAAAACTGTTTAAAGGTTGTCAAACGTTGTTTCTCGTTGTATATCCTTTAATTCTAGAGTTAAATTGATAAATAACGTGTACGAATTTGTTTAACGCATTTGTTTTGGTTACTCGACGTCTCCGTTCTCGTGTAGCCTACATATTGCGCTTTTTTTTTAATTTGCTTACCGGGCTAAAGGTTAGCATGCTTAAAATACGTAAGTCGTTTTGTTCAACAAATTTAAGTAGATAACTCATCAGTTGTTTGCATCAGAGCGACAATTTTTGAGATAGTTATTAAAACTGTTTAAAGGTTGTCAAACGTTGTTTCTCGTTGTATATCCTTTAATTCGAGAGTCATTTGTTTTGGTTACTCGACGTCTCCGTTCTCGTATAGCCTACATATTGCGTTTTTTTTTTTAATTTGCTTACCGGGCTAAAGGTTAGCATGTTTAAAATACGTAAGTCGTTTTGTTCAACAAATTTGAGTAGATAACTCAGCAGTTGTTTGCATCAGAGCGACAATTTTTGAGATAGTTATTAAAACTGTTTAAAGGTTGTCAAACGTTGTTTCTCGTTGTATATCCTTTAATTCTAGAGTTAAATTGATAAACAACGTGTACGAATTTGTTTAGCGCATTTGTTTTGGTTACTCGACGTCTCCGTTCTCGTGTAGCCTTCATATTGCGTTTTTTTTTAATTTGCTTACCGGGCTAAAGGTTAGCATGTTTAAAATACGTAAGTCGTTTTGTTCAACAAATTTGAGTAGATAACTCATCAGTTGTTTGCATCAGAGCGACAATTTTTGAGATAGTTATTAAAACTGTTTAAAGGTTGTCAAACGTTGTTTCTCGTTGTATATCCTTTAATTCTAGAGTTAAATTGATAAATAACGTGTACGAATTTGTTTAACGCATTTGTTTTGGTTACTCGACGTCTCCGTTCTCGTGTAGCCTACATATTGCGTTTTTTTATTAATTTGCTTACCGGGCTAAAGGTTAGCATGTTTAAAATACGTAAGTCGTTTTGTTCATCAAATTTAAGTAGATAACTCATCAGTTGTTTGCATCAGAGCGACAATTTTTGAGATAGTTATTAAAACTGTTTAAAGGTTGTCAAACGTTGTTTCTCGTTGTATATCCTTTAATTCTAGAGTTAAATTGATAAATAACGTGTACGAATTTGTTTAACGCATTTGTTTTGGTTACTCGACGTCTCCGTTCTCGTGTAGGCTACATATTGCGTTTTTTTTTTTAATTTGCTTACCGGGCTAAAGGTTAGCATGTTTAAAATACGTAAGTCGTTTTGTTCATCAAATTTAAAACTGTTTAAAGGTTGTCAAACTTTGTTTCTCGTTGTATATCCTTTAATTCTAGAGTTAAATTGATAAATAACGTGTACGAATTTGTTTAACGCATTTGTTTTGGTTACTCGACGTCTCCGTACTCGTGTAGCCTACATATTGCGTTTTTTTTTTAATTTGCTTACCGGGCTAAAGGTTAGCATGCTTAAAATACGTAAGTCGTTTTGTTCAACAAATTTAAGTAGATAACTCATCAGTTGTTTGCATCAGAGCGATAATTTTTGAGATAGTTATTAAAACTGTTTAAAGGTTGTCAAACGTTGTTTCTCGTTGTATATCCTTTAATTCTAGAGTTAAATTGATAAATAACGTGTACGAATTTGTTTAACGCATTTGTTTTGGTTACTCGACGTCTCCGTTCTCGTGTAGCCTACATATTGCGTTTTTTTTTTTAATTTGCTTACCGGGCTAAAGGTTTGCATGCTTAAAATACGTAAGTCATTTTGTTCAACAAATTTAAGTAGATAACTCATCAGTTGTTTGCATCAGAGCGATAATTTTTGAGATAGTTATTAAAACTGTTTAAAGGTTGTCAAACGTTGTTTCTCGTTGTATATCCTTTAATTCTAGAGTTAAATTGATAAATAACGTGTACGAATTTGTTTAACGCATTTGTTTTGGTTACTCGACGTCTCCGTTCTCGTGTAGCCTACATATTGCGTTTTTTTTTAATTTGCTTACCGGGCTAAAGGTTTGCATGCTTAAAATACGTAAGTCGTTTTGTTCAACAAATTTAAGTAGATAACTCATAAGTTGTTTGCATCAGAGCGATAATTTTTGAGATAGTTATTAAAACTGTTTAAAGGTTGTCAAACGTTGTTTCTCGTTGTATATCATTTAATTCTAGAGTTAAATTGATAAATAACGTGTACGAATTTGTTTAACGCATTTGTTTTGGTTACTCGACGTCTCCGTTCTCGTGTAGCCTACATATTGCGTTTTTTTTTTTAAATTGCTTACCGGGCTAAAGGTTAGCATGTTTAAAATACGTAAGTCGTTTTGTTCATCAAATTTAAGTAGATAACTCATCAGTTGTTTGCATCAGAGCGACAATTTTTGAGATAGTTATTAAAACTGTTTAAAGGTTGTCAAACGTTGTTTCTCGTTGTATATCCTTTAATTCTAGAGTTAAATTGATAAATTACGTGTACGAATTTGTTTAACGCATTTGTTTTGGTTACTCGACGTCTCCGTTCTCGTGTAGCCTACATATTGCGTTTTTTTTTTAATTTGCTTACCGGGCTAAAGGTTAGCATGCTTAAAATACGTAAGTCGTTTTGTTCAACAAATTTAAGTAGATAACTCATCAGTTGTTTGCAGCAGAGCGATAATTTTTGAGATAGTTATTAAAACTGTTTAAAGGTTGTCAAACGTTGTTTCTCGTTGTATATCCTTTAATTCTAGAGTTAAATTGATAAATAACGTGTACAAATTTGTTTAACGCATTTGTTTTGGTTACTCGACGTCTCCGTTCTCGTGTAGCCTACATATTGCGTTTTTTTTTAATTTGCTTACCGGGCTAAAGGTTAGCATGTTTAAAATACGTAAGTCGTTTTGTTCATCAAATTTAAGTAGATAACTCATCAGTTGTTTGCATCAGAGCGACAATTTTTGGGATAGCTATTAAAACTGTTTAAAGGTTGTCAAACGTTGTTTCTCGTTGTATATCCTTTAATTCTAGAGTTAAATTGATAAATAACGTGTACGAATTTGTTTAACGCATTTGTTTTGGTTACTCGACGTCTCCGTTCTCGTGTAGCCTACATATTGCGTTTTTTTTTTAATTTGCTTTCCGGGCCAAAGGTTAGCATGTTTAAAATACGTAAGTCGTTTTTTTCAACAAATTTAAGTAGATAACTCATCAGTTGTTTGCATCAGAGCGACAATTTTTGAGATAGTTATTAAAACTGTTTAAAGGTTGTCAAACGTTGTTTCTCGTTGTATATCCTTTTATTCTAGAGTTAAATTGATAAATAACGTGTACGAATTTGTTTAACGCATTTGTTTTGGTTACTCGACGTCTCCGTTCTCGTGTAGCCTACATATTGCGTTTTTTTTTTAATTTGCTTACCGGGCTAAAGGTTAGCATGTTTAAAATACGTAAGTCGTTTTGTTCAACAAATTTGAGTAGATAACTCAGCAGTTGTTTGCATCAGAGCGACAATTTTTGAGATAGTTATTAAAACTGTTTAAAGGTTGTCAAACGTTGTTTCTCGTTGTATATCCTTTAATTCTAGAGTTAAATTGATAAATAACGTGTACGAATTTGTTTAACGCATTTGTTTTGGTTACTCGACGTCTCCGTTCTCGTGTAGCCTACATATTGCGTTTTTTTTTTAATTTGCTTACCGGGCTAAAGGTTAGCATGTTTAAAATGCGTAAGTCGTTTTGTTCATCAAATTTAAGTAGATAACTCATCAGTTGTTTGCATCAGAGCGACAATTTTTGAGATAGTTATTAAAACTGTTTAAAGGTTGTCAAACGTTGTTTCTCGTTGTATATCCTTTAATTCTAGAGTTAAATTGATAAATAACGTGTACGAATTTGTTTAACGCATTTGTTTTGGTTACTCGACGTCTCCGTTCTCGTGTAGCCTACATATTGCGTTTTTTTTTTAATTTGCTTTCCGGGCCAAAGGTTAGCATGTTTAAAATACGTAAGTCGTTTTTTTCAACAAATTTAAGTAGATAACTCATCAGTTGTTTGCATCAGAGCGACAATTTTTGAGATAGTTATTAAAACTGTTTAAAGGTTGTCAAACGTTGTTTCTCGTTGTATATCCTTTAATTCTAGAGTTAAATTGATAAATAACGTGTACGAATTTGTTTAACGCATTTGTTTTGGTTACTCGACGTCTCCGTTCTCGTGTAGCCTACATATTGCGTTTTTTTTTTAATTTGCTTACCGGGCTAAAGGTTAGCATGCTTAAAATACGTAAGTCGTTTTGTTCAACAAATTTAAGTAGATAACTCATCAGTTGTTTGCATCAGAGCGACAATTTTTGAGATAGTTATTAAAACTGTTTAAAGGTTGTCAAACGTTGTTTCTCGTTGTATATCCTTTAATTCTAGAATTAAATTAATAAATAACGTGTACGAATTTGTTTAATGCATTTGTTTTGGTTACTCGACGTCTCCGTTCTCGTGTAGCCTACATATTGTGTTTTTTTTATAATTTGCTTACCGGGCTAAAGGTTAGCATGCTTAAAATACGTAAGTCGTTTTGTTCAACAAATTTGAGTAGATAACTCATCAGTTGTTTGCATCAGAGCGACAATTTTTGAGATAGTTATTAAAACTGTTTAAAGGTTGTCAAACGTTGTTTCTCGTTGTATATCCTTTTATTCTAGAGTTAAATTGATAAATAACGTGTACGAATTTGTTTAACGCATTTGTTTTGGTTACTCGACGTCTCCGTACTCGTGTAGCCTACATATTGCGTTTTTTTTTTAATTTGCTTACCGGGCTAAAGGTTAGCATGCTTAAAATACGTAAGTCGTTTTGTTCAACAAATTTAAGTAGATAACTCATCAGTTGTTTGCATCAGAGCGATAATTTTTGAGATAGTTATTAAAACTGTTTAAAGGTTGTCAAACGTTGTTTCTCGTTGTATATCCTTTAATTCTAGAGTTAAATTGATAAATAACGTGTACGAATTTGTTTAACGCATTTGTTTTGGTTACTCGACGTCTCCGTTCTCGTGTAGCCTACATATTGCGTTTTTTTTTTAATTTGCTTACCGGGCTAAAGGTTTGCATGCTTAAAATACGTAAGTCATTTTGTTCAACAAATTTAAGTAGATAACTCATCAGTTGTTTGCATCAGAGCGATAATTTTTGAGATAGTTATTAAAACTGTTTAAAGGTTGTCAAACGTTGTTTCTCGTTGTATATCCTTTAATTCTAGAGTTAAGTTGATAAATAACGTGTACGAATTTGTTTAACGCATTTGTTTTGGTTACTCGACGTCTCCGTTCTCGTGTAGCCTACATATTGCGTTTTTTTTTTTAATTTGCTTACCGGGCTAAAGGTTTGCATGCTTAAAATACGTAAGTCGTTTTGTTCAACAAATTTAAGTAGATAACTCATAAGTTGTTTGCATCAGAGCGATAATTTTTGAGATAGTTATTAAAACTGTTTAAAGGTTGTCAAACGTTGTTTCTCGTTGTATATCATTTAATTCTAGAGTTAAATTGATAAATAACGTGTACGAATTTGTTTAACGCATTTGTTTTGGTTACTCGACGTCTCCGTTCTCGTGTAGCCTACATATTGCGTTTTTTTTTTAATTTGCTTACCGGGCTAAAGGTTAGCATGCTTAAAATACGTAAGTCGTTTTGTTCAACAAATTTAAGTAGATAACTCATCAGTTGTTTGCATCAGAGCGATAATTTTTGAGATAGTTATTAAAACTGTTTAAAGGTTGTCAAACGTTGTTTCTCGTTGTATATCCTTTAATTCTAGAGTTAAATTGATAAATAACGTGTACAAATTTGTTTAACGCATTTGTTTTGGTTACTCGACGTCTCCGTTCTCGTGTAGCCTACATATTGCGTTTTTTTTTAATTTGCTTACCGGGCTAAAGGTTAGCATGTTTAAAATACGTAAGTCGTTTTGTTCATCAAATTTAAGTAGATAACTCATCAGTTGTTTGCATCAGAGCGACAATTTTTGGGATAGCTATTAAAACTGTTTAAAGGTTGTCAAACGTTGTTTCTCGTTGTATATCCTTTAATTCTAGAGTTAAATTGATAAATAACGTTACGAATTTGTTTAACGCATTTGTTTTGGTTTCTCGACGTCTCCGTTCTCGTGTAGCCTACATATTGCGTTTTTTTTTTAATTTTGCTTACCGGGCTAAAGGTTAGCATGTTTAAATACGTAAGTCGTTTTGTTCAACAAATTTAAGTAGATAACTCATCAGTTGTTTGCATCAGAGCGACAATTTTTGAGATAGTTATTAAAACTGTTTAAAGGTTGTCAAACGTTGTTTCTCGTTGTATATCCTTTTATTCTAGAGTTAAATTGATAAATAACGTGTACGAATTTGTTTAACGCATTTGTTTTGGTTACTCGACGTCTCCGTTCTCGTGTAGCCTACATATTGCGTTTTTTTTTTAATTTGCTTACCGGGCTAAAGGTTAGCATGTTTAAAATACGTAAGTCGTTTTGTTCAACAAATTTGAGTAGATAACTCAGCAGTTGTTTGCATCAGAGCGACAATTTTTGAGATAGTTATTAAAACTGTTTAAAGGTTGTCAAACGTTGTTTCTCGTTGTATATCCTTTAATTCTAGAGTTAAATTGATAAATAACGTGTACGAATTTGTTTAACGCATTTGTTTTGGTTACTCGACGTCTCCGTTCTCGTGTAGCCTACATATTGCGTTTTTTTTTTAATTTGCTTACCGGGCTAAAGGTTAGCATGTTTAAAATGCGTAAGTCGTTTTGTTCATCAAATTTAAGTAGATAACTCATCAGTTGTTTGCATCAGAGCGACAATTTTTGAGATAGTTATTAAAACTGTTTAAAGGTTGTCAAACGTTGTTTCTCGTTGTATATCCTTTAATTCTAGAGTTAAATTGATAAATAACGTGTACGAATTTGTTTAACGCATTTGTTTTGGTTACTCGACGTCTCCGTTCTCGTGTAGCCTACATATTGCGTTTTTTTTTTAATTTGCTTTCCGGGCCAAAGGTTAGCATGTTTAAAATACGTAAGTCGTTTTTTTCAACAAATTTAAGTAAATAACTCATCAGTTGTTTGCATCAGAGCGACAATTTTTGAGATAGTTATTAAAACTGTTTAAAGGTTGTCAAACGTTGTTTCTCGTTGTATATCCTTTAATTCTAGAGTTAAATTGATAAATAACGTGTACGAATTTGTTTAACGCATTTGTTTTGGTTACTCGACGTCTCCGTTCTCGTGTAGCCTACATATTGCGTTTTTTTTTTTTAATTTGCTTACCGGGCTAAAGGTTAGCATGCTTAAAATACGTAAGTCGTTTTGTTCAACAAATTTAAGTAGATAACTCATCAGTTGTTTGCATCAGAGCGACAATTTTTGAGATAGTTATTAAAACTGTTTAAAGGTTGTCAAACGTTGTTTCTCGTTGTATATCCTTTAATTCTAGAGTTAAATTAATAAATAACGTGTACGAATTTGTTTAATGCATTTGTTTTGGTTACTCGACGTCTCCGTTCTCGTGTAGCCTACATATTGTGTTTTTTTTATAATTTGCTTACCGGGCTAAAGGTTAGCATGCTTAAAATACGTAAGCCGTTTTGTTCAACAAATTTGAGTAGATAACTCATCAGTTGTTTGCATCAGAGCGACAATTTTTGAGATAGTTATTAAAACTGTTTAAAGGTTGTCAAACGTTGTTTCTCGTTGTATGTCCTTTAATTCTAGAGTTAAATTTATAAACAACGTGTACGAATTTGTTTAACGCAATTGTTTTGGTTACTCGACGTCTACGTTCTCGTGTAGCCTACATATTGCGTTTTTTTTTTAATTTGCTTACCGGGCTAAAGGTTAGCATGTTTAAAATACGTAAGTCGTTTTTGTTCAACAAATTTGAGTAGATAACTCATCAGTTGTTTGCATCAGAGCGACAATTTTTGAGATAGTTATTAAAACTGTTTAAAGGTTGTCAAACGTTGTTTCTCGTTGTATATCTTTTAATTCTAGAGTTAAATTTATAAATAACGTGTACGAATTTGTTTAACGCATTTGTTTTGGTTACTCGACGTCTCCGTTCTCGTGTAGCCTACATATTGCGTTTTTTTTTTAATTTGCTTACCGGGCTAAAGGTTAGCATGTTTAAAATACGTAAGTCGTTTTGTTCATCAAATTTAAGTAGATAACTCATCAGTTGTTTGCATCAGAGCGACAATTTTTGAGATAGTTATTAAAACTGTTTAAAGGTCGTCAAACTTTGTTTCTCGTTGTATATCCTTTAATTCTAGAGTTAAATTGATAAATAACGTGTACGAATTTGTTTAACGCATTTGTTTTGGTTACTCGACGTCTCCGTTCTCGTGTAGCCTACATATTGCGTTTTTTTTTTAATTTGCTAACCGGGCTAAAGGTTAGCATGCTTAAAATACGTAAGTCGTTTTGTTCAACAAATTTAAGTAGATAACTCATCAGTTGTTTGCATCAGAGCGATAATTTTTGAGATAGTTATTAAAACTGTTTAAAGGTTGTCAAACGTTGTTTCTCGTTGTATATCCTTTAATTCTAGAGTTAAATTGATAAATAACGTGTACGAATTTGTTTAACGCATTTGTTTTGGTTACTCGACGTCTCCGTTCTCGTGTAGCCTACATATTGCGTTTTTTTTTTTTAATTTGCTTACCGGGCTAAAGGTTAGCATGTTTAAAATACGTAAGTCGTTTTGTTCAACAAATTTAAGTAGATAAATCATCAGTTGTTTGCATCAGAGCGACGATTTTTGAGATAGTTATTAAAACTGTTTAAAGGTTGTCAAACGTTGTTTCTCGTTGTATATCCTTTAATTCTAGAAAATTGATAAATAACGTGTACGAATTTGTTTAACTAATTTGTTTTGATTACTCGACGTCTCCGTTCTCGTGTAGCCTACATATTGCGTTCTTTTTTTTAATTTGCTTACCGGGCTAAAGGTTAGCATGCTTAAAATACGTAAGTCGTTTTGTTCAACAAATTTAAGTAGATAACTCATCAGTTGTTTGCATCAGAGCGATAATTTTTGAGATAGTTATTAAAACTGTTTAAAGGTTGTCAAACGTTGTTTCTCGTTGTATATCCTTTAATTCTAGAGTTAAATTGATAAATAACGTGTACGAATTTGTTTAACGCATTTGTTTTGGTTACTCGACGTCTCCGTTCTCGTGTAGCCTACATATTGCGTTTTTTTTTTTAATTTGCTTACCGGGCTAAAGGTTAGCATGTTTAAAATACGCAAGTCGTTTTGTTCATCAAATTTAAGTAGATAACTCATCAGTTGTTTGCATCAGAGCGACAATTTTTGAGATAGTTATTAAAACTGTTTAAAGGTTGTCAAACGTTGTTTCTCGTTGTATATCCTTTAACTCTAGAGTTAAATTGATAAATAACGTGTACGAATTTGTTTAACGCATTTGTTTTGGTTACTCGACGTCTCCGTTCTCGTGTAGCCTACATATTGCGTTTTTTTTTTTAATTTGCTTACCGGGCTAAAGGTTAGCATGTTTAAAATACGTAAGTCGTTTTGTTCAACAAATTTAAGTAGATAACTCATCAGTTGTTTGCATCAGAGCGACAATTTTTGAGATAGTTATTAAAACTGTTTAAAGGTTGTCAAACGTTGTTTCTCGTTGTATATCCTTTAATTCTAGAGTTAAAATGATAAATAACGTGTACGAATTTGTTTAACGCATTTGTTTTGGTTACTCGACGTCTCCGTTCTCGTGTAGCCTACATATTGCGTTTTTTTTTTAATTTGCTTACCGGGCTAAAGGTTAGCATGCTTAAAATACGTAAGTCGTTTTGTTCAACAAATTTAAGTAGATAACTCATCAGTTGTTTGCATCAGAGCGACAATTTTTGAGATAGTTATTAAAACTGTTTAAAGGTTGTCAAACGTTGTTTCTCGTTGTATATCCTTTAATTCTAGAGTTAAATTAATAAATAACGTGTACGAATTTGTTTAACGCATTTGTTTTGGTTACTCGACGTCTCCGTTCTCGTGTAGCCTACATATTGTGTTTTTTTTATAATTTGCTTACCGGGCTAAAGGTTAGCATGCTTAAAATACGTAAGTCGTTTTGTTCAACAAATTTGAGTAGATAACTCATCAGTTGTTTGCATCAGAGCGACAATTTTTGAGATAGTTATTAAAACTGTTTAAAGGTTGTCAAACGTTGTTTCTCGTTGTATATCCTTTAATTCTAGAGTTAAATTGATAAATAACGTGTACGAATTTGTTTAACGCATTTGTTTTGGTTACTCGACGTCTCCGTTCTCGTGTAGCCTACATATTGCGTTTTTTTTTTAATTTGCTTACCGGGCTAAAGGTTAGCATGTTTAAAATACGTAAGTCGTTTTGTTCAACAAATTTGAGTAGATAACTCATCAGTTGTTTGCATCAGAGCGACAATTTTTGAGATAGTTATTAAAACTGTTTAAAGTTGTCAAACGTTGTTTCTCGTTGTATATCCTTTAATACTAGAGTTAAATTGATAAATAACGTGTACGAATTTGTTTAACGCATTTGTTTTGATTACTCGACGTCTCCGTTCTCGTGTAGCCTACATATTGCGTTTTTTTTTTAATTTGCTTACCGGGCTAAAGGTTAGAATGCTTAAAATACGTAAGTCGTTTTGTTCAACAAATTTAAGTAGATAACTCATCAGTTGTTTGCATCAGAGCGATAATTTTTGAGATAGTTATTAAAACAGTTTAAAGGTTGTCAAACGTTGTTTCTCGTTGTATATCCTTTAATTCTAGAGTTATATTGATAAATAACGTGTACGAATTTGTTTAACGGATTTGTTTTGGTTACTCGACGTCTCCGTTATCGTGTAGCCTATATATTGCGTTTTTTTTTTTAATTTGCTTACCGGGCTAAAGGTTAGCATGTTTAAAATACGTAAGTCGTTTTGTTCATCAAATTTAAGTAGATAACTCATCAGTTGTTTGCATCAGAGCGACAATTTTTGGATAGTTATTAAAACTGTTTAAAGGTTGTCAAACGTTGTTTCTCGTTGTATATCCTTTAATTCTAGAGTTAAATTGATAAATAACGTGTACGAATTTGTTTAACGCATTTGTTTTGGTTACTCGACGTCTCCGTTCTCGTGTAGCCTACATATTGCGTTTTTTTTTTAATTTGCTTACCGGGATAAAGGTTAGCATGTTTAAAATACGTAAGTCGTTTTGTTCAACAAATTTAAGTAGATGACTCATCACTTGTTTGCATCAGAGCGACAATTTTTGAGATAGTTATTAAAACTGTTTAAAGGTTGTCAAACGTTGTTTCTCGTTGTATATCCTTTAATTCTAGAGTTAAATTGATAAATAACGTGTACGAATTTGTTTAACGCATTTGTTTTGGTTACTCGACGTCTCCGTTCTCGTGTAGCCTACATATTGCGTTTTTTTTTTAATTTGCTTACGGGGCTAAAGGTTAGCATGCTTAAAATACGTAAGTCGTTTTGTTCAACAAATTTAAGTAGATAACTCTTCAGTTGTTTGCATCAGAGCGACAATTTTTGAGATAGTTATTAAAACTGTTTAAAGGTTGTCAAACGTTGTTTCTCGTTGTATATCCTTTAATTCTAGAGTTAAATTAATAAATAACGTGTACGAATTTGTTTAACGCATTTGTTTTGGTTACTCGACGTCTCCGTTCTCGTGTAGCCTACATATTGCGTTTTTTTTTTAATTTGCTTACCGGGCTAAAGGTTAGCATGCTTAAAATACGTAAGTCGTTTTGTTCAACAAATTTGAGTAGATAACTCATCAGTTGTTTGCATCAGAGCGACAATTTTTGAGATAGTTATTAAAACTGTTTAAAGGTTGTCAAACGTTGTTTCTCGTTGTATATCCTTTAATTCTAGAGTTAAATTGATAAATAACGTGTACGAATTTGTTTAACGCATTTGTTTTGGTTACTCGACGTCTCCGTTCTCGTGTAGCCTACATATTGCGTTTTTTTTTTTAATTTGCTTACCGGGCTAAAGGTTAGCATGCTTAAAATACGTAAGTCGTTTTGTTCAACAAATTTGAGTAGATAACTCATCAGTTGTTTGCATCAGAGCGACAATTTTTGAGATAGTTATTAAAACTGTTTAAAGGTTGTCAAACGTTGTTTCTCGTTGTATATCCTTTAATTCTAGAGTTAAATTGATAAATAACGTGTACGAATTTGTTTAACGCATTTGTTTTGGTTACTCGACGTCTCCGTTCTCGTGTAGCCTACATATTGCGTTTTTTTTTTAATTTGCTTACCGGGCTAAAGGTTAGCATGCTTAAAATACGAAAGTCGTTTTGTTCAACAAATTTGAGTAGATAACTCATCAGTTGTTTGCATCAGAGCGACAATTTTTGAGATAGTTATTAAAACTGTTTAAAGGTTGTCAAACGTTGTTTCTCGTTGTATATCCTTTAATTCTAGAGTTAAATTAATAAATAACGTGTACGAATTTGTTTAACGCATTTGTTTTGGTTACTCGACGTCTCCGTTCTCGTGTAGCCTACATATTGCGTTTTTTTTTTAATTTGCTTACCGGGCTAAAGGTTAGCATGCTTAAAATACGTAAGTCGTTTTGTTCAACAAATTTAAGTAGATGACTCATCAGTTGTTTGCATCAGAGCGACAATTTTTGAGATAGTTATTAAAACTGTTTAAAGGTTGTCAAACGTTGTTTCTCGTTGTATATCCTTTAATTCTAGAGTTAAATTGATAAATAACGTGTACGAATTTGTTTAACGCATTTGTTTTGGTTACTCGACGTCTCCGTTCTCGTGTAGCCTACATATTGCGTTTTTTTTTTAATTTGCTTACCGGGCTAAAGGTTAGCATGCTTAAAATACGTAAGTCGTTTTGTTCAACAAATTTGAGTAGATAACTCATCAGTTGTTTGCATCAGAGCGACAATTTTTGAGATAGTTATTAAAACTGTTTAAAGGTTGTCAAACGTTGTTTCTCGTTGTATATCCTTTAATTCTAGAGTTAAATTGATAAATAACGTGTACGAATTTGTTTAACGCATTTGTTTTGGTTACTCGACGTCTCCGTTCTCGTGTAGCCTACATATAGCGTTTTTTTTTTTAATTTGCTTACCGGGCTAAAGGTTAGCATGCTTAAAATACGTAAGTCGTTTTGTTCAACAAATTTAAGTAGATAACTCATCAGTTGTTTGCATCAGAGCGATTATTTTTGAGATAGTTATTAAAACTGTTTAAAGGTTGTCAAATGTTGTTTCTCGTTGTATATCCTTTAATTCTAGAGTTAAATTGATAAATAACGTGTACGAATTGGTTTAACGCATTTGTTTTGGTTACTCGACGTCTCCATTCTCGTGTAGCCTCCATATTGCGTTTTTTTTTTTTTATTTGCTTACCGGGCTAAAGGTTAGCATGCTTAAAATACGTAAGGCGTTTTGTTCAACAAATTTAAGTAGATAACTCATCAGTTGTTTGCAGCAGAGCGATAATTTTTGAGATAGTTATTAAAACTGTTTAAAGGTTGTCAAACGTTGTTTCTCGTTGTATATCCTTTAATTCTAGAGTTAAATTGATAAATAACGTGTACGAATTTGTTTAACGCATTTGTTTTGGTTACTCGACGTCTCCGTTCTCGTGTAGCCTACATATTGCGTTTTTTTTTTTTAATTTGCTTACCGGGCTAAAGGTTAGCATGTTTAAAATACGTAAGTCGTTTTGTTCATCAAATTTAAGTAGATAACTCATTAGTTGTTTGTATCAGAGCGACAATTTTTGAGATAGTTATTAAAACTGTTTAAAGGTTGTCAAACGTTGTTTCTCGTTGTATATCCTTTAATTCTAGAGTTAAATTGATAAATAACGTGTACGAATTTGTTTAACGCATTTGTTTTGGTTACTCGACGTCTCCGTTCTCGTGTAGCCTACATATTGCGTTTTTTTTTTAATTTGCTTACCGGGCTAAAGGTTAGCATGCTTAAAATACGTAAGTCGTTTTGTTCAACAAATTTAAGTAGATAACTCATCAGTTGTTTGCATCAGAGCGACAATTTTTGAGATAGTTACTAAAACTGTTTAAAGGTTGTCAAACGTTGTTTCTCGTTGTATATCCTTTAATTCTAGAGTTAAATTTATAAATAACGTGTACGAATTTGTTTAACGCATTTGTTTTGGTTACTCGACGTCTCCGTTCTCGTGTAGCCTACATATTGCGTTTTTTTTTTAATTTGCTTACCGGGCTAAAGGTTAGCATGTTTAAAATACGTAAGTCGTTTTGTTCATCAAATTTAAGTAGATAACTCATCAGTTGTTTGCATCAGAGCTACAATTTTTGAGATAGTGATTAAAACTGTTTAAAGGTTGTCAAACGTTGTTTCTCGTTGTATATCCTTTAATTCTAGAGTTAAATTGATAAATAACGTGTACGAATTTGTTTAACGAATTTGTTTTGGTTACTCGACGTCTCCGTTCTCGTGTAGCCTACATTTTGCGTTTTTTTTTTAATTTGCTTACCGGGCTAAAGGTTAGCATGTTTAAAATACGTAAGTCGTTTTGTTCAACAAATTTAAGTAGATAACTCATCAGTTGTTTGCATCAGAGCGACAATTTTTGAGATAGTTATTAAAACTGTTTAAAGGTTGTCAAACGTTGTTTCTCGTTGTATATCCTTTAATTCTAGAGTTAAATTGATAAATAACGTGTACGAATTTGTTTAACGCATTTGTTTTGGTTACTAGACGTCTCCGTTCTCGTGTAGCCTACATATTGCGTTTTTTTTTTAATTTGCTTACCGCGCTAAAGGTTAGCATGTTTAAAATACGTAAGTCGTTTTGTTCAACAAATTTAAGTAGATAACTCATCAGTTGTTTGCATCAGAGCGACAATTTTTGAGATAGTTATTAAAACTGTTTAAAGGTTGTCAAACGTTGTTTCTCGTTGTATATCCTTTAATTCTAGAGTTAAATTGATAAATAACGTGTACGAATTTGTTTAACGCATTTGTTTTGGTTACTCGACGTCTCCGTTCTCGTGTAGCCTACATATTGCGTTTTTTTTTTAATTTGCTTACCGGGCTAAAGGTTAGCATGCTTAAAATACGTAAGTCGTTTTGTTCAACAAATTTGAGTAGATAACTCATCAGTTGTTTGCATCAGAGCGACAATTTTTGAGATAGTTATTAAAACTGTTTAAAGGTTGTCAAACGTTGTTTCTCGTTGTATATCCTTTAATTCTAGAGTTAAATTGATAAATAACGTGTACGAATTTGTTTAACGCATTTGTTTTGGTTACTCGACGTCTCCGTTCTCGTGTAGCCTACATATAGCGTTTTTTTTTTTAATTTGCTTACCGGGCTAAAGGTTAGCATGCTTAAAATACGTAAGTCGTTTTGTTCAACAAATTTAAGTAGATAACTCATCAGTTGTTTGCATCAGAGCGATTATTTTTGAGATAGTTATTAAAACTGTTTAAAGGTTGTCAAATGTTGTTTCTCGTTGTATATCCTTTAATTCTAGAGTTAAATTGATAAATAACGTGTACGAATTGGTTTAACGCATTTGTTTTGGTTACTCGACGTCTCCATTCTCGTGTAGCCTCCATATTGCGTTTTTTTTTTTTTATTTGCTTACCGGGCTAAAGGTTAGCATGCTTAAAATACGTAAGGCGTTTTGTTCAACAAATTTAAGTAGATAACTCATCAGTTGTTTGCAGCAGAGCGATAATTTTTGAGATAGTTATTAAAACTGTTTAAAGGTTGTCAAACGTTGTTTCTCGTTGTATATCCTTTAATTCTAGAGTTAAATTGATAAATAACGTGTACGAATTTGTTTAACGCATTTGTTTTGGTTACTCGACGTCTCCGTTCTCGTGTAGCCTACATATTGCGTTTTTTTTTTTTAATTTGCTTACCGGGCTAAAGGTTAGCATGTTTAAAATACGTAAGTCGTTTTGTTCATCAAATTTAAGTAGATAACTCATTAGTTGTTTGTATCAGAGCGACAATTTTTGAGATAGTTATTAAAACTGTTTAAAGGTTGTCAAACGTTGTTTCTCGTTGTATATCCTTTAATTCTAGAGTTAAATTGATAAATAACGTGTACGAATTTGTTTAACGCATTTGTTTTGGTTACTCGACGTCTCCGTTCTCGTGTAGCCTACATATTGCGTTTTTTTTTTAATTTGCTTACCGGGCTAAAGGTTAGCATGCTTAAAATACGTAAGTCGTTTTGTTCAACAAATTTAAGTAGATAACTCATCAGTTGTTTGCATCAGAGCGACAATTTTTGAGATAGTTACTAAAACTGTTTAAAGGTTGTCAAACGTTGTTTCTCGTTGTATATCCTTTAATTCTAGAGTTAAATTGATAAATAACGTGTACGAATTTGTTTAACGCATTTGTTTTGGTTACTCGACGTCTCCGTTCTCGTGTAGCCTACATATTGCGTTTTTTTTTTAATTTGCTTACCGGGCTAAAGGTTAGCATGTTTAAAATACGTAAGTCGTTTTGTTCATCAAATTTAAGTAGATAACTCATCAGTTGTTTGCATCAGAGCTACAATTTTTGAGATAGTGATTAAAACTGTTTAAAGGTTGTCAAACGTTGTTTCTCGTTGTATATCCTTTAATTCTAGAGTTAAATTGATAAATAACGTGTACGAATTTGTTTAACGAATTTGTTTTGGTTACTCGACGTCTCCGTTCTCGTGTAGCCTACATTTTGCGTTTTTTTTTTAATTTGCTTACCGGGCTAAAGGTTAGCATGTTTAAAATACGTAAGTCGTTTTGTTCAACAAATTTAAGTAGATAACTCATCAGTTGTTTGCATCAGAGCGACAATTTTTGAGATAGTTATTAAAACTGTTTAAAGGTTGTCAAACGTTGTTTCTCGTTGTATATCCTTTAATTCTAGAGTTAAATTGATAAATAACGTGTACGAATTTGTTTAACGCATTTGTTTTGGTTACTAGACGTCTCCGTTCTCGTGTAGCCTACATATTGCGTTTTTTTTTTAATTTGCTTACCGCGCTAAAGGTTAGCATGTTTAAAATACGTAAGTCGTTTTGTTCAACAAATTTAAGTAGATAACTCATCAGTTGTTTGCATCAGAGCGACAATTTTTGAGATAGTTATTAAAACTGTTTAAAGGTTGTCAAACGTTGTTTATCGTTGTATATCCTTTAATTCTAGAGTTAAATTGATAAATAACGTGTACGAGTTTGTTTAACGCATTTGTTTTGGTTACTCGACGTCTCCGTTCTCGTGTAGCCTACATATTGCGTTTTTTTTTTAATTTGCTTACCGGGCTAAAGGTTAGCATGTTTAAAATACGTAAGTCGTTTTGTTCAACAAATTTGAGTAGATAACTCAGCAGTTGTTTGCATCAGAGCGACAATTTTTGAGATAGTTATTAAAACTGTTTAAAGGTTGTCAAACGTTGTTTCTCGTTGTATATCCTTTAATTCTAGAGTTAAATTAATAAATAACGTGTACGAATTTGTTTAACGCATTTGTTTTGGTTACTCGACGTCTCCGTTCTCGTGTAGCCTACATATTGCGTTTTTTTTTTAATTTGCTTACCGGGCTAAAGGTTAGCATGCTTAAAATACGTAAGTCGTTTTGTTCAACAAATTTAAGTAGATGACTCATCAGTTGTTTGCATCAGAGCGACAATTTTTGAGATAGTTATTAAAACTGTTTAAAGGTTGTCAAACGTTGTTTCTCGTTGTATATCCTTTAATTCTAGAGTTAAATTGATAAATAACGTGTACGAATTTGTTTAACGCATTTGTTTTGGTTACTCGACGTCTCCGTTCTCGTGTAGCCTACATATTGCGTTTTTTTTTTAATTTGCTTACCGGGCTAAAGGTTAGCATGCTTAAAATACGTAAGTCGTTTTGTTCAACAAATTTGAGTAGATAACTCATCAGTTGTTTGCATCAGAGCGACAATTTTTGAGATAGTTATTAAAACTGTTTAAAGGTTGTCAAACGTTGTTTCTCGTTGTATATCCTTTAATTCTAGAGTTAAATTGATAAATAACGTGTACGAATTTGTTTAACGCATTTGTTTTGGTTACTCGACGTCTCCGTTCTCGTGTAGCCTACATATAGCGTTTTTTTTTTTAATTTGCTTACCGGGCTAAAGGTTAGCATGTTTAAAATACGTAAGTCGTTTTGTTCATCAAATTTAAGTAGATAACTCATTAGTTGTTTGTATCAGAGCGACAATTTTTGAGATAGTTATTAAAACTGTTTAAAGGTTGTCAAACGTTGTTTCTCGTTGTATATCCTTTAATTCTAGAGTTAAATTGATAAATAACGTGTACGAATTTGTTTAACGCATTTGTTTTGGTTACTCGACGTCTCCGTTCTCGTGTAGCCTACATATAGCGTTTTTTTTTTTAATTTGCTTACCGCGCTAAAGGTTAGCATGTTTAAAATACGTAAGTCGTTTTGTTCAACAAATTTAAGTAGATAACTCATCAGTTGTTTGCATCAGAGCGACAATTTTTGAGATAGTTATTAAAACTGTTTAAAGGTTGTCAAACGTTGTTTATCGTTGTATATCCTTTAATTCTAGAGTTAAATTGATAAATAACGTGTACGAATTTGTTTAACGCATTTGTTTTGGTTACTCGACGTCTCCGTTCTCGTGTAGCCTACATATTGCGTTTTTTTTTTAATTTGCTTACCGGGCTAAAGGTTAGCATGTTTAAAATACGTAAGTCGTTTTGTTCAACAAATTTGAGTAGATAACTCAGCAGTTGTTTGCATCAGAGCGACAATTTTTGAGATAGTTATTAAAACTGTTTAAAGGTTGTCAAACGTTGTTTCTCGTTGTATATCCTTTAATTCTAGAGTTAAATTAATAAATAACGTGTACGAATTTGTTTAACGCATTTGTTTTGGTTACTCGACGTCTCCGTTCTCGTGTAGCCTACATATTGCGTTTTTTTTTTAATTTGCTTACCGGGCTAAAGGTTAGCATGCTTAAAATACGTAAGTCGTTTTGTTCAACAAATTTGAGTAGATAACTCATCAGTTGTTTGCATCAGAGCGACAATTTTTGAGATAGTTATTAAAACTGTTTAAAGGTTGTCAAACGTTGTTTCTCGTTGTATATCCTTTAATTCTAGAGTTAAATTGATAAATAACGTGTACGAATTTGTTTAACGCATTTGTTTTGGTTACTCGACGTCTCCGTTCTCGTGTAGCCTACATATTGCGTTTTTTTTTTAATTTGCTTACCGGGCTAAAGGTTAGCATGCTTAAAATACGTAAGTCGTTTTGTTCAACAAATTTGAGTAGATAACTCATCAGTTGTTTGCATCAGAGCGACAATTTTTGAGATAGTTATTAAAACTGTTTAAAGGTTGTCAAACGTTGTTTCTCGTTGTATATCCTTTAATTCTAGAGTTAAATTGATAAATAACGTGTACGAATTTGTTTAACGCATTTGTTTTGGTTACTCGACGTCTCCGTTCTCGTGTAGCCTACATATTGCGTTTTTTTTTTAATTTGCTTACCGGGCTAAAGGTTAGCATGCTTAAAATACGAAAGTCGTTTTGTTCAACAAATTTGAGTAGATAACTCATCAGTTGTTTGCATCAGAGCGACAATTTTTGAGATAGTTATTAAAACTGTTTAAAGGTTGTCAAACGTTGTTTCTCGTTGTATATCCTTTAATTCTAGAGTTAAATTAATAAATAACGTGTACGAATTTGTTTAACGCATTTGTTTTGGTTACTCGACGTCTCCGTTCTCGTGTAGCCTACATATTGCGTTTTTTTTTTAATTTGCTTACCGGGCTAAAGGTTAGCATGCTTAAAATACGTAAGTCGTTTTGTTCAACAAATTTAAGTAGATGACTCATCAGTTGTTTGCATCAGAGCGACAATTTTTGAGATAGTTATTAAAACTGTTTAAAGGTTGTCAAACGTTGTTTCTCGTTGTATATCCTTTAATTCTAGAGTTAAATTGATAAATAACGTGTACGAATTTGTTTAACGCATTTGTTTTGGTTACTCGACGTCTCCGTTCTCGTGTAGCCTACATATTGCGTTTTTTTTTTAATTTGCTTACCGGGCTAAAGGTTAGCATGCTTAAAATACGTAAGTCGTTTTGTTCAACAAATTTGAGTAGATAACTCATCAGTTGTTTGCATCAGAGCGACAATTTTTGAGATAGTTATTAAAACTGTTTAAAGGTTGTCAAACGTTGTTTCTCGTTGTATATCCTTTAATTCTAGAGTTAAATTGATAAATAACGTGTACGAATTTGTTTAACGCATTTGTTTTGGTTACTCGACGTCTCCGTTCTCGTGTAGCCTACATATAGCGTTTTTTTTTTTAATTTGCTTACCGGGCTAAAGGTTAGCATGCTTAAAATACGTAAGTCGTTTTGTTCAACAAATTTAAGTAGATAACTCATCAGTTGTTTGCATCAGAGCGATTATTTTTGAGATAGTTATTAAAACTGTTTAAAGGTTGTCAAATGTTGTTTCTCGTTGTATATCCTTTAATTCTAGAGTTAAATTGATAAATAACGTGTACGAATTGGTTTAACGCATTTGTTTTGGTTACTCGACGTCTCCATTCTCGTGTAGCCTCCATATTGCGTTTTTTTTTTTTTATTTGCTTACCGGGCTAAAGGTTAGCATGCTTAAAATACGTAAGGCGTTTTGTTCAACAAATTTAAGTAGATAACTCATCAGTTGTTTGCAGCAGAGCGATAATTTTTGAGATAGTTATTAAAACTGTTTAAAGGTTGTCAAACGTTGTTTCTCGTTGTATATCCTTTAATTCTAGAGTTAAATTGATAAATAACGTGTACGAATTTGTTTAACGCATTTGTTTTGGTTACTCGACGTCTCCGTTCTCGTGTAGCCTACATATTGCGTTTTTTTTTTTTAATTTGCTTACCGGGCTAAAGGTTAGCATGTTTAAAATACGTAAGTCGTTTTGTTCATCAAATTTAAGTAGATAACTCATTAGTTGTTTGTATCAGAGCGACAATTTTTGAGATAGTTATTAAAACTGTTTAAAGGTTGTCAAACGTTGTTTCTCGTTGTATATCCTTTAATTCTAGAGTTAAATTGATAAATAACGTGTACGAATTTGTTTAACGCATTTGTTTTGGTTACTCGACGTCTCCGTTCTCGTGTAGCCTACATATAGCGTTTTTTTTTTAATTTGCTTACCGGGCTAAAGGTTAGCATGCTTAAAATACGTAAGTCGTTTTGTTCAACAAATTTAAGTAGATAACTCATCAGTTGTTTGCATCAGAGCGACAATTTTTGAGATAGTTACTAAAACTGTTTAAAGGTTGTCAAACGTTGTTTCTCGTTGTATATCCTTTAATTCTAGAGTTAAATTGATAAATAACGTGTACGAATTTGTTTAACGCATTTGTTTTGGTTACTCGACGTCTCCGTTCTCGTGTAGCCTACATATTGCGTTTTTTTTTTAATTTGCTTACCGGGCTAAAGGTTAGCATGTTTAAAATACGTAAGTCGTTTTGTTCATCAAATTTAAGTAGATAACTCATCAGTTGTTTGCATCAGAGCTACAATTTTTGAGATAGTGATTAAAACTGTTTAAAGGTTGTCAAACGTTGTTTCTCGTTGTATATCCTTTAATTCTAGAGTTAAATTGATAAATAACGTGTACGAATTTGTTTAACGAATTTGTTTTGGTTACTCGACGTCTCCGTTCTCGTGTAGCCTACATTTTGCGTTTTTTTTTTAATTTGCTTACCGGGCTAAAGGTTAGCATGTTTAAAATACGTAAGTCGTTTTGTTCAACAAATTTAAGTAGATAACTCATCAGTTGTTTGCATCAGAGCGACAATTTTTGAGATAGTTATTAAAACTGTTTAAAGGTTGTCAAACGTTGTTTCTCGTTGTATATCCTTTAATTCTAGAGTTAAATTGATAAATAACGTGTACGAATTTGTTTAACGCATTTGTTTTGGTTACTAGACGTCTCCGTTCTCGTGTAGCCTACATATTGCGTTTTTTTTTTAATTTGCTTACCGCGCTAAAGGTTAGCATGTTTAAAATACGTAAGTCGTTTTGTTCAACAAATTTAAGTAGATAACTCATCAGTTGTTTGCATCAGAGCGACAATTTTTGAGATAGTTATTAAAACTGTTTAAAGGTTGTCAAACGTTGTTTATCGTTGTATATCCTTTAATTCTAGAGTTAAATTGATAAATAACGTGTACGAATTTGTTTAACGCATTTGTTTTGGTTACTCGACGTCTCCGTTCTCGTGTAGCCTACATATTGCGTTTTTTTTTTAATTTGCTTACCGGGCTAAAGGTTAGCATGTTTAAAATACGTAAGTCGTTTTGTTCAACAAATTTGAGTAGATAACTCAGCAGTTGTTTGCATCAGAGCGACAATTTTTGAGATAGTTATTAAAACTGTTTAAAGGTTGTCAAACGTTGTTTCTCGTTGTATATCCTTTAATTCTAGAGTTAAATTGATAAATAACGTGTACGAATTTGTTTAATGCATTTGTTTTGGTTACTTGACGTCTCCGTTCTCGTGTAGCCTACATATTGCGTTTTTTTTTTAATTTGCTTACCGGGCTAAAGGTTAGCATGTTTAAAATACGTAAGTCGTTTTGTTCATCAAATTTAAGTAGATAACTCATCAGTTGTTTGCATCAGAGCGACAATTTTTGAGATAGTTATTAAAACTGTTTAAAGGTTGTCAAACGTTGTTTCTCGTTGTATATCCTTTAATTCTAGAGTTAAATTGATAAATAACGTGTACGAATTTGTTTAACGCATTTGTTTTGGTTACTAGACGTCTCCGTTCTCGTGTAGCCTACATATTGTGTTTTTTTTATAATTTGCTTACCGGGCTAAAGGTTAGCATGCTTAAAATACGTAAGTCGTTTTGTTCAACAAATTTGAGTAGATAACTCATCAGTTGTTTGCATCAGAGCGACAATTTTTGAGATAGTTATTAAAACTGTTTAAAGGTTGTCAAACGTTGTTTCTCGTTGTATGTCCTTTAATTCTAGAGTTAAATTTATAAACAACGTGTACGAATTTGTTTAACGCAATTGTTTTGGTTACTCGACGTCTACGTTCTCGTGTAGCCTACATATTGCGTTTTTTTTTTAATTTGCTTACCGGGCTAAAGGTTAGCATGTTTAAAATACGTAAGTCGTTTTGTTCAACAAATTTGAGTAGATAACTCATCAGTTGTTTGCATCAGAGCGACAATTTTTGAGATAGTTATTAAAACTGTTTAAAGGTCGTCAAACTTTGTTTCTCGTTGTATATCCTTTAATTCTAGAGTTAAATTGATAAATAACGTGTACGAATTTGTTTAACGCATTTGTTTTGGTTACTCGACGTCTCCGTTCTCGTGTAGCCTACATATTGCGTTTTTTTTTTAATTTGCTTACCGGGCTAAAGGTTAGCATGTTTAAAATACGTAAGTCGTTTTGTTCATCAAATTTAAGTAGATAACTCATCAGTTGTTTGCATCAGAGCGACAATTTTTGAGATAGTTATTAAAACTGTTTAAAGGTTGTCAAACGTTGTTTCTCGTTGTATATCCTTTAATTCTAGAGTTAAATTGATAAATAACGTGTACGAATTTGTTTAACGCATTTGTTTTGGTTACTCGACGTCTCCGTTCTCGTGTAGCCTACATATTGCGTTTTTTTTTTAATTTGCTAACCGGGCTAAAGGTTAGCATGCTTAAAATACGTAAGTCGTTTTGTTCAACAAATTTAAGTAGATAACTCATCAGTTGTTTGCATCAGAGCGATAATTTTTGAGATAGTTATTAAAACTGTTTAAAGGTTGTCAAACGTTGTTTCTCGTTGTATATCCTTTAATTCTAGAGTTAAATTGATAAATAACGTGTACGAATTTGTTTAACGCATTTGTTTTGGTTACTCGACGTCTCCGTTCTCGTGTAGCTTACATATTGCGTTTTTTTTTTAATTTGCTAACCGGGCTAAAGGTTAGCATGCTTAAAATACGTAAGTCGTTTTGTTCAACAAATTTAAGTAGATAACTCATCAGTTGTTTGCATCAGAGCGATAATTTTTGAGATAGTTATTAAAACTGTTTAAAGGTTGTCAAACGTTGTTTCTCGTTGTATATCCTTTAATTCTAGAGTTAAATTGATAAATAACGTGTACGAATTTGTTTAACGCATTTGTTTTGGTTACTCGACGTCTCCGTTCTCGTGTAGCCTACATATTGCGTTTTTTTTTTAATTTGCTTACCGGGCTAAAGGTTAGCATGTTTAAAATACGTAAGTCGTTTTGTTCATCAAATTTAAGTAGATAACTCATCAGTTGTTTGCATCAGAGCGACAATTTTTGAGATAGTTATTAAAACTGTTTAAAGGTTGTCAAACGTTGTTTCTCGTTGTATATCCTTTAATTCTAGAGTTAAATTGATAAATAACGTGTACGAATTTGTTTAATGCATTTGTTTTGGTTACTTGACGTCTCCGTTCTCGTGTAGCCTACATATTGCGTTTTTTTTTTAATTTGCTAACCGGGCTAAAGGTTAGCATGCTTAAAATACGTAAGTCGTTTTGTTCAACAAATTTAAGTAGATAACTCATCAGTTGTTTGCATCAGAGCGATAATTTTTGAGATAGTTATTAAAACTGTTTAAAGGTTGTCAAACGTTGTTTCTCGTTGTATATCCTTTAATTCTAGAGTTAAATTGATAAATAACGTGTACGAATTTGTTTAACGCATTTGTTTTGGTTACTCGACGTCTCCGTTCTCGTGTAGCCTACATATTGCGTTTTTTTTTTAATTTGCTAACCGGGCTAAAGGTTAGCATGCTTAAAATACGTAAGTCGTTTTGTTCAACAAATTTAAGTAGATAACTCATCAGTTGTTTGCATCAGAGCGATAATTTTTGAGATAGTTATTAAAACTGTTTAAAGGTTGTCAAACGTTGTTTCTCGTTGTATATCCTTTAATTCTAGAGTTAAATTGATAAATAACGTGTACGAATTTGTTTAACGCATTTGTTTTGGTTACTCGACGTCTCCGTTCTCGTGTAGCCTACATATTGCGTTTTTTTTTTAATTTGCTTACCGGGCTAAAGGTTAGCATGTTTAAAATACGTAAGTCGTTTTGTTCATCAAATTTAAGTAGATAACTCATCAGTTGTTTGCATCAGAGCGACAATTTTTGAGATAGTTATTAAAACTGTTTAAAGGTCGTCAAACTTTGTTTCTCGTTGTATATCCTTTAATTCTAGAGTTAAATTGATAAATAACGTGTACGAATTTGTTTAACGCATTTGTTTTGGTTACTCGACGTCTCCGTTCTCGTGTAGCCTACATATTGCGTTTTTTTTTTAATTTGCTAACCGGGCTAAAAGTTAGCATGCTTAAAATACGTAAGTCGTTTTGTTCAACAAATTTAAGTAGATAACTCATCAGTTGTTTGCATCAGAGCGACAATTTTTGAGATAGTTATTAAAACTGTTTAAAGGTTGTCAAACGTTGTTTCTCGTTGTATATCCTTTAATTCTAGAGTTAAATTGATAAATAACGTGTACGAATTTGTTTAACTAATTTGTTTTGATTACTCGACGTCTCCGTTCTCGTGTAGCCTACATATTGCGTTCTTTTTTTTAATTTGCTTACCGGGCTAAAGGTTAGCATGCTTAAAATACGTAAGTCGTTTTGTTCAACAAATTTAAGTAGATAACTCATCAGTTGTTTGCATCAGAGCGATAATTTTTGAGATAGTTATTAAAACTGTTTAAAGGTTGTCAAACGTTGTTTCTCGTTGTATATCCTTTAATTCTAGAGTTAAATTGATAAATAACGTGTACGAATTTGTTTAACGCATTTGTTTTGGTTACTCGACGTCTCCGTTCTCGTGTAGCCTACATATTGCGTTTTTTTTTTTAATTTGCTTACCGGGCTAAAGGTTAGCATGTTTCAAATACGTAAGTCGTTTTGTTCATCAAATTTAAGTAGATAACTCATCAGTTGTTTGCATCAGAGCGACAATTTTTGAGATAGTTATTAAAACTGTTTAAAGGTTGTCAAACGTTGTTTCTCGTTGTATATCCTTTAACTCTAGAGTTAAATTGATAAATAACGTGTACGAATTTGTTTAACGCATTTGTTTTGGTTACTCGACGTCTCCGTTCTCGTGTAGCCTACATATTGCGTTTTTTTTTTTTAATTTGCTTACCGGGCTAAAGGTTAGCATGTTTAAAATACGTAAGTCGTTTTGTTCAACAAATTTAAGTAGATAACTCATCAGTTGTTTGCATCAGAGCGACAATTTTTGAGATAGTTATTAAAACTGTTTAAAGGTTGTCAAACGTTGTTTCTCGTTGTATATCCTTTAATTCTAGAGTTAAAATGATAAATAACGTGTACGAATTTGTTTAACGCATTTGTTTTGGTTACTCGACGTCTCCGTTCTCGTGTAGCCTACATATTGCGTTTTTTTTTTAATTTGCTTACCGGGCTAAAGGTTAGCATGCTTAAAATACGTAAGTCGTTTTGTTCAACAAATTTAAGTAGATAACTCATCAGTTGTTTGCATCAGAGCGACAATTTTTGAGATAGTTATTAAAACTGTTTAAAGGTTGTCAAACGTTGTTTCTCGTTGTATATCCTTTAATTCTAGAGTTAAATTAATAAATAACGTGTACGAATTTGTTTAACGCATTTGTTTTGGTTACTCGACGTCTCCGTTCTCGTGTAGCCTACATATTGTGTTTTTTTTATAATTTGCTTACCGGGCTAAAGGTTAGCATGCTTAAAATACGTAAGTCGTTTTGTTCAACAAATTTGAGTAGATAACTCATCAGTTGTTTGCATCAGAGCGACAATTTTTGAGATAGTTATTAAAACTGTTTAAAGGTTGTCAAACGTTGTTTCTCGTTGTATATCCTTTAATTCTAGAGTTAAATTGATAAATAACGTGTACGAATTTGTTTAACGCATTTGTTTTGGTTACTCGACGTCTCCGTTCTCGTGTAGCCTACATATTGCGTTTTTTTTTTTAATTTGCTTACCGGGCTAAAGGTTAGCATGTTTAAAATACGTAAGTCGTTTTGTTCAACAAATTTGAGTAGATAACTCATCA